>NC_089767.1:817170-879670 GCF_040412425.1 Macrobrachium rosenbergii
TACTAACCAGAAAATTGATGTAAAATTTGGGTATAGTCGACTGACAGCAACATATGCACACACCGAAAAAGAAATAAGAGCATGCTGCCTGGTATCCTAGTCATCAGTGGTGAGAAAAAACTGATGGGCACATCCCACTTGAAATGTGGAGCTTGGATGTAGGATGTTCTTTATATCAGTGGCTAGTCCGAGGCGCGGTTCAAATTCTCATCCGCTGTCTGAGATTTGTCGACCTTGATAACGGGAGCTTGGATTCGCTTGATGACAAGTTTGCACCCGTGAGGGAGGTATGGGGCTTCTTCTTAGGAACTGTTTACCAACATGTCCCCATGAGAACTTCTCACAGTTGACGAGCAGTTATTGATAATTTTAGAGGTCGATTTTCATTTAGGATGTATATACCTAATAAGCCGGTTTGAGTATGGCATCAAGCTGGTCCTAATCAATGACAGCAAGACCAAGTACTTATGAGGATAAAAAGACACGGCACAGATGCAACAGGTGCACCAAGGAAGAAGTGCCCTCACCACCTGTATCCTGTTTGTGGTGACTGCATGTAGCTGGTGAGTGTTATATAAATATATATATATATATATATATATACTATAGCCTGATATATATATATATATATATATATATATATATATATATATATATATATATATATATATATATATATAAATATATATATATATATATATATATATATATATATATATATATATATATATATATATATATATATATATATATATATATATATATATATATATATATTTACATGTAAAAACAAATATAAATATAAGTATCCACATATATTATATATGATGATGATGATGAAAATATAAATTATATATAGAGATATTATTATTTGCCAACTAAAATAATATATATTTTTCTGTGTCACCCATACATATATTTGTGGCGGAGATAAAGGGATAGGATAACAGCAAGGTATTGCTCCCATCACCCAAGACTACACATGCAAGAGGATAAGAAGATAGGATTATTATTTTTTTTGGCTAATTAATAAAAAGTTTTTTTTAAATATCACGTTTTGTTACTTTTTTGAAGGGTTTTCTTCATGTAAAATTAAATTGCAATTCTCATTTAAAACAGGGATAACAAAACATCCATTTTTTCCATTGTATATCTTCTCTCTAAATATTTTTCTCTTCATAAGTATTTTCCATTAATTATTTAATTTAGGTAAAATTCACCCACCTTACCTTCACTCATTCTTAAAGCAATTAAATGGACCATTTAAAGAAACACAATCTTTCCTACAAAAATAGGTTTATTATTCAAATAACCCAACAAGAAATGAATAAAACAAAGCAAAGATTAAAATGCATAATAAATGAATTATCGAGTCAGATAACTAAACTCTAAACTTAAAAACACTTCTGATTAAAGAAGTCTCATTATGGCTAATAGCCTGAAAATACATGCTCTCACATACTCCCAAATCAATAACTAAACGTCATGTCAAAAAAGTCTACCACATAAAGAGACTGACATTGCAAATGACAGTCCTCACTATCAAACCACCCAGCCCAAAGTCCACATGTTATTCCAATCATGTTATTCCACAACATCCACATGTTATTCCCAACAATTAAACATGATAGATAACTCCCAAAAATATATGAAATACAAAACACAATAATGGAAAATGTAAAATGCATAGCCAAGATATGGCAAACGTAACATAACAAAATAATAATATAAAAGAGGTATGAATATTCATATTAAATCTCCCACACCAGTTCAAAAGTTCATAATGATTAGAAAATCATGGTAAAAATCACAAGTTCAATTTCCTCCCATAAAAACAGAGATTTGAAACTCTACCTTATCTGCCGATTTTCAAAGCCTGGATCCACTTCAAAAGTTATGACTGGACAACTGCAGTTCTATCACGTTAATGAACGATCAAACTCACTTTTAGGGCAGATTTTGGCATAATCTAGATCAAAGTAACGCACGTACTCACGAATATACATAACACTTGGAGATCACCTGACCTCCAATATTGCTGAGCTTCAAACTATTTGCTGAGAATCAAACTATTTTTTCAGCAATCTCGAATCTCTCGACCTAGTTCCATCTGACTCCAAAAATTCTTTCATCACATCTTAAAGCATTGAAGCTATGAAATGCATATATGTGTCCTTTAAATTGAGCCATATTTTCTGAAATAGAGCTCAACACCACATAAGAGCGTCTCGCTCTCCTTAACGGCAAACTAAAACAAAAAAAACATATGTATAAAACATAACAGAATAGAGCTATGCTCAATCAGCAATGTCTACTGCACTGCAGCTTTAAGGACTGCTCTCATGACGCACTTCCAAAGTCACTGGGGTTGTGTTCTTAGAGCCTTTACATGTAATCTTACAAACACGAATAAGCTTTACTACTCCCACACAACAAGAATTATCAGTAAAATAGCTATTAAGACAATTAAAATTGTCGGCATAATATATTCCTGATACTGGAACATCACGGAATCGTCAATGTCTTCCAACGGTGGAACCGTCATTGGCACCTTGGTTGTAGGTACCGCCACTACCAAATGCTCGTTATGCGTATGACGCATAATTATCTTCTCGAACTGTTGAATACAGCACGGCTAAGTAACGAGAAATTCCGTAGACAGGATTCTGCAGGATGATCAAACAGCTTGGATCCTCGAAGAACAAATGATGTCGACTTGTTGCTCTGGCACATCATTGTAACTGCACACTCCTTGCAAAACACGGCAGTAAGGGTGCTGGTGGACTCAATGTGGTAATCTCGCAGGAACTGTCTAAAGTCACATTCTGTCGGAGTCTGTCCATGAACTAATGATAATTCACAACCACCCACAGACACAACTCGCAACTGGAAAATACTACTGTCACACACATACTTCTCTCTAACTAAAGTACAACTTGTCTTATAATCAACTCCCGAACCTTGATATTGATCTCCCAAAATGAACATGGTCTCTAATCCATCCCATGTCACTACTGAGTCTCCAAAAGGCACTCGAAAAGGTCTAATAACAAAAAAGGTTTCATGTTACTGAACCAAACAAAACTACTAATGCAAAAGTCAAACACTCACAATGTGAACTAATTCCAAGTGTGTATCTCAGAATAATCCACAGTCAACTCACTATTAAGCACAACAACCCTACGGAACTCAACTTCTATCAAACAAACTCACTCATAAAAACCTTTCTAAAAGTTCTACTCCAAATATTTTCAGAAAAAAAAATAGCAATTGACGTAATGGCAATCGCTCCCATGAATCATAACAATTACAAACTCACAATACAGCTCCCTTTAAAAAAAAAGGTAAAAAAACGTCTCATATCAAATCGATCTCCCAACCCGAAAAAATGATCAACTTGTTCGGTCCAATTACTAAGTACCTCCCCAAAAAAATAAACCTAAACAACACACATATTTCAGATGATAAACTCAACACACTGACACACTAACAATTCTCAACAAAATAGAAAACAAATGATGAACGTCAACATCTAAAATGAACAATTGCAAAAAAAAAAAAATATCATCTATAACAACCCACAACTATATACAAACGTTCCATTACATAACTATATACAAATGTTCCATTACTCCCAACTTTCTTTAACTTCGAAATTTTTCGTCAAAGTGTTTACATCTTTAACTACAAAAAATCTCAAAAGGTCCAAATACTTAATTTATAATTCAGATCATTCCGAACATTCACTTTAACAAACACTCTATCAAAAAAAGCTACTCCCCTCGATTTCGCGTTACTTTTCTCTACCATTGCACGGAACTAAGTTCAAGTTCTTTACTGATAAGTATTTATCAATCCCCCATCACCCTGAAAAAAATCAAAAGGTCCTTTCAACTTGTATCCATACAAAGCTTCTGCTGGAGATATCTTAATTGTGTCATTCATCATAGTATTGATAAATCGCACTTCATCAAAAGATCTGTCCCAATGTGTATCGGAACCTCACACCGTCATGTCACACTTTCCGATTCGCCCTCTCACACAACCCATTTGGGTCTAAATTATAGATACTTTCTTTATCCCCAACAAATTAGCAAGACCCTAAAGTCTTATTAATAAACTCCCTACCATTGTCTGTGATCAGACATTCAGGAACACCATATCTACAAATTATCCCCTTAAAGAACGCTATAGCAACTTCCTCAGCTGATTTGTACTTCAGTGGGAAAATCTCAACAAAGCGAGTCAACTCATCAACAACTACTAATAAATGTCTATAACCATAAGCGGACTCTGAGAAGTTACCCAGAATATCCATATGCACTCTCTGAAACGGCCTATGTGGTATGGGATATGAACCCAAACGACACGACACTGTCGTCGCTGGCTTATTCGCATTGCAAATAGCGCACTTCTTCACAAAGGCTTCTACTGCAGAAAACATATTTTTCCAAAAGAACTTTGACCTGACGTTTTCATACGTCTTGTCCACACCTAAATGAGGAGAACCAAATTTACAATGTACAATGTCTAGAACTTGTGGTACTAGACTCTCTGGCACGATGATTTGTGTAATCTCACCCATTGCTTCGAGTACTTCTTCAACTTATACTTAACTTTCCTCACCAATAAATTATTCTCCAACTCTAGACCAGAAAAAGGCAACTTATACCCTTTCTTCAGTGAAACTCCCTAAGAAATGCCTTAGCATCTGACAACAATTTATCTTCATCTTGCTTTTGTTCGAGCAAGCCTATGTCCCAAGTGACATTTTCACCCGTAATATAACACACTGCGTTACTCTCACTATCACGAATAACAATCTCTCCCGAGACTGCCGACTCACTATTTCTCCCCGAAGTATGCACTGTAGAAACGTGTATGTCCTCTACATGCGATATCTCAGAACTACTAATATCAGAGATTATTAGACACCAAATATTTACTCTCTTCTTTCCACACAGGATTCGGTGTGTATTTCCTCATCCTCGACCGGAAAATATCTGCTCAATGCATCTGCAACTACATTATGCTTACCTTCAATGTATTTGAGGTTTGCATCAAAATCTCTCAATGTTAGGAACCAACAGTGCTCTCTTGGGCGACAAATTTGGCTTATTAAAAGCTCTAACAACGGTTGATGATCTGTAAAAATCTCAACTTTATTTCCCAACAACAACATCTTAAAATGAACAAGGCTAGAGACGACTGCGAAAGCCTCCTTGTCCACAACTGACATCAGCCTTTACTACTACCACGCGTTTTGAACTTTCTGCTATAAAAAGCAATTGGGTGTAATTTCCCATCAAATTTCTGCATCAAACACGCACCTATACCTTCCTGACTCGCGTCAGTCACTAAGGTGAACGGTTGACTAAAATCTGGAAACTTCAAAACAGGTGGGTTCACCAAAGCGTTCTTAAGCTTCTCAAAAGCTAGTTGCTGACTATCACCCCAAACAAACTTAACGTCTTCTTGTAACAAATCTGTCAATGGAGACGCTATTGTAGAAAAATTCCGCACAAAACGGCGAAAGAAACCCGACATACCTAGGAACGAACGAATCTGTTTCCTGGTTTTGGGAACTGGAAAACTCACAATGGCTTTGACTTTGTCATCATTCACTCTGACTCCCTCTTTAGAGATAAAATGACCTAAATAGACAATTTTTCTCTTCAGAAACTCACATTTGGCCAATTTGACCTTTAATCCAGCGAACCGTAATCGCTTGAGGACTTCTTTTAACACCTTTAGATGTTCTTCAATTGTATCTGTGCATATGAGAATGTCATCCATGTACACAAACACCGACTTTCCTAACAAGCCATGAAGTACTGTGTTAATCAGTCTAGTAAATGTTATTGGGGACCCTTGTAATCCAAAAGGCATCCTATTAAACTCGTAATGTCCCTTTGGTACCGAAAATGCTGTATATTTACGGCTACTCTCACAAAGGGGAACCTGTAAAACCCTTGCATAAGATCTATAGATGAATATATATTCTTGCCACCGATCTCAACAAACAAATCAGGCAAACAAGCTACAGGATATCTATCTGGGCATGTTTTTTCATTCAATTTACGAAAATCTACACAAACTCTGATACTACCATCTTTCTTAGGAACTGCAATAAAGGAAAATTAAACGGAGAAGAGGACTGGTCTAATAATGCCTTCCGACTCCCATCTCTGAACTTCTTTTTCTACTTCTTCTCTGATCTTAAAAGGAATTCGATATGCTGGAATATATATGGGATTTGTACCCTTTTCTAGGCGGATTGAATGTTCTAAAACATCTGTAACCCTAATTTATCTCCCTTCAAAGCAATAATATCTAGATATTCTTTCAACACTTTCTCTACTTTATCTGAATATTCAGGATAATCAACTTTTAGCCAAGTGTTCATGCAGAACCTGACTTCGGAACTGTTGCTCCTCGTTAGGAAACATATTCCCGTCTCCACAAAAACTCACTAATTTATGTTCTTCATTAAACTCTTCAAAATCAATTACATAAGTACCCTTGTGATATTTTTTCACTGAGTCTTGATAGCTAACTAATTCTACTGCAGTTACACCTGCGACTGAAACTTCATTTAC
Organism: Macrobrachium rosenbergii; assembly: GCF_040412425.1. Lineage (NCBI taxonomy): Eukaryota > Metazoa > Arthropoda > Malacostraca > Decapoda > Palaemonidae > Macrobrachium > Macrobrachium rosenbergii. The sequence goes on from NC_089767.1 coordinate 823,770, forward strand.
TGACACCATACTCACAACGTCTTTGAATTTCTCGGTTCCCTCAACAACGCATACTTGAGAAGGAAACTTTTTCTCTTTCATCGACACTTTAACCAATGTAGGAACTCACGGTTGCAATTCAATATCTTCCAACAAAAAATCCTTTGAAAGATCTTTGCGGAATATCTTCACTCTCTAATGACTGTGTTACACATGTCTCAGACTGTGTCTTAGGTTTCTCACAAGTTTTTTCCTGTGTATATATGGAACAAAAAACCTGGCTCACCTATTGTAATCCCCTGAACTCCCGTAAGAATGTTGATGTTATGTCGCATGCAAGAAGGGTGTCCTAGCAAAACCATTTCACCTAAGGCTAATCCTTCTATGACCAAAAATGATTCTACTATTGTCTTTCCACCGATACAAAGTGTAAGAAATAACGAACCTAAAATATTCAGTTTCTCGCTTGTACATCACACACTGTCTCACTAGTAGGGACTAATTTGCACTCTGGAAACTTCGAGTGAAAAAGGTCAGCATTTACTAAGTTAACTGAGCTACCAGAATCAATGAAAATAGAAATTTCACTGCCATTAGAAAATCCACGTACAATCGGCCTAGGTTCTAGTGACTCTAAGACCTGATTAGTCATTATCCTGTGTCCGTCTTCGAACTTATCTTGTGAAAATTCTGCTGTTCCTTTGTGTATCTATAACTTGCATCATGTGGAATTCTTCTGTCATATCTAGAAAAACCTCCCCGTGACTTCCCTGAATAATCTCTATTCTTTGTGGCTGGGCAAAAATTTCCATCCATGATCTGAAGATTTGCAAGCTGAACAATATCTCACTCTGCAATTTGATTTACTATGTCCTATTTTATCACAATTAAAACAACGTATCGTTGTGACTGATCTCTCTGGAATTTTCTTCGATTCTACTCGTGCACATGTCTTCGCTGTTGCATCATTTCCCGAATGCAAGGACTAGCATTATTCTGTGGTTTCAAACCGCAGCAGACATCTTTGCACCTCCCTGTACAAAACTACTGTCCAGTGTCCGGCATTTTGATAGATTTTTATTAATCTGTGCAAACAAAAAGGATTCGTCTGTATCCAGATCAATTCTTTTGTCAAAACTATCTACAGTTACATCTGGGACCGACGTTAACAGGCAAGCAAAGTGTAACAATCTTTCAAAATTATCTGAGGAGATATTATTTCCAGTTACCCATGGAGAGCCTGTTATAGATTTCTTTAACTCAACTACTGCATCAAATGAATTTGCACTGTATGTGACCAGTGAATCTTTGACCTTCTTTATTTTGAGAAACGCTCGCAAATTCCGAACTGCACACTCACGTTGAACTCCACCATAAGTAGCTCGTAGAAATTTCTGCAGTTCATTCCAAGTTTTACACCTTCTGAACCCGAAACTGCGTGCCCGTTTTCCAATATCTCCTTTATCCAAATCTAAAAATGATTTAGCCTCTGTTAAAGCTTCAGCGCCATTCGTAATTTTCTTGGAATTCAGATAATTGTTCACTGATTCAATGAACGTTTCTATATTTTGGGTTGGCTTCCCATCAACTAACCCTTTAAAATTAGTAATTCCCGCATTGACATTTCGTCACCCTATGTACCACAATTGATTGGGATGTGCTTGCTGCATCGTTCTGCATTTTGTGAGTAATCACGCCCTGAGCGTAACAACATAAAACTAGGGAAAAGCAAAAGAACACTCTAAAAGAAGAACAAAAACTTACGCCTCTAAAAGAAGAAACAGAAAACAGAGTTCTCTGCGCAACTTACGAGAATGGGGTACTTACCAATTTTGAAACAGAAAACGGATCTCTGTGCAACTTGTGACGTCACCAACTCGAAAGAAAATGGAAGGTGTTGACTTCCCATCATTGTTTTAATAAATTGAATCACCATTTAACTTAATTAACTCCCAATCGCCACTATTCACACATATTTGGGTATTTTGTTAACCCCAAAATTGCTCTAGAGATCACCCAGATCTATTTCACAACACCCCACTCCCAATACTCGAATAGAGACGGAAAAAAAGATTCCCCGTATTACACACGTAATTTGACACTCTTATCGCAGTCATTCAAGACTGACTGGTCGCCACTTCTCCAGCGCAAATTGAGAGTCCTCGGGCATCCCTGTTGGCAATTAGCCTATTAATAATCTCCCTCTTTCGCTACCCTAATTGAGACCATTTAACTTTTAAAATCACCGACTGCCACCATTAACATTCGCACACCGCTGCCACCATTATCATCTGTTACAGGAACAGATCAACACTTTTTTTTTGGAAGTGTACGTAGCGTGATCTAACGATCTAATTTCAGGATGAAAAACGTAAAAGGTTCGACCCTGATCTCACTTGCACTTTCCCTCTCTCTCTCTCTCTCTCTCTCTCTCTCTCTCTCTCTCTCTCTCTCTCTCTCTCTGTTCCTCTCTCTTCTCTCTCATCTCTCCCTGACCTCATTCATTCTCACAAAATCAATTAAATGGACTATTTAAAGAAACACAATCTTTTCCTACAAAAATAGGTTTATTATTCAAATAACCCAACAAGAAATGAATAAAACAAAGCAAAGATTAAAATGCATAATAAATGAATTATCGAGTCAGATAACTAAACTCTAAATTGCAAAACACTTCTGATTAAAGAAGTCTCATTATGGCTAATAGCCTGAAAATACACAAAATCTCACATACTCCCAAATCAAGAACTAAACATCATGTCAAAAACAAAAAAAGTCTACCACATGAAGAGACTGACATTGCAAATGACTTGCATCTGTCCTCTTTTCAAACAACCCAGCTATTTCCACAAGTCCACCATGTTATTCCCACAAGTCCACATGTTATTCCCACAAGTCCACATGTTATTCCCACAAGTCCACAGACATCTGTCGAAAGAATTAAATATGATAGAAAACTCCCAAAAATACATGAAATACAAAACACAATAATGGAAAATGTAAAATGCATAGCCAAGATATGGCAAACGTAACATAACAAAATAATAATATAAAAGAGGTATGAATATTCATATTAAATTTCCCACACCAGTTCATAAGTTCATAATGATTAGAAAGTCATGGTAAAAATCACAAGTTCAATTTTCTCCAATAAAAACAGAGATTTGAGACTCTACCTTATCTGCCGATTTTCAAAGCCTGGAACCACTTCAAAAGTTATGACTGGATAACTGCAGTTCTATCACGTTAATGAACGATCAAACTCACTTTTAGGGCAGATTTTGGCATAATCTAGATCAAAGTAACGCACGTACTCACGAATATACATAGCGCTTCGGAGATCACCTGATCTCAATATTGCTGAGCTTCTCGCAAAGAGCTGAGGAATCAAACTATTTGCTGTTTCAAAGCAATTTCACATCGAATCTCTCGACCAGTTTGCTCTCACTCCAAACCTTTCACGATAACATCTTAAAGCATTGAAGCTATGAAATGCATATATGTGTCCTTTAAATATATATATATATATATATATTCTAAATATATATATATATATATATATATATATATATATATATATATATATATATATATATATATATATATATATATAGATATATATATATATAGAGAGAGAGAGAGAGATAGAGAGAGAGAGAGAGAGAGAGAGAGAGAGTTGCAGCTGTTGACCTTTTCATCCGGACATATGAGATTTATTTTCAAAAAATTATATATTTAGATATACATATACAAACATTTGAATAAATGACAGAATATGATCCAGTCAGCATTTGTTCAGAGCAAGAGTTACTTTCAATAGTAAAATATATGCTTTGATAGCATAAAAGAGAAACTATAGACATGATGCTATGGATAGTAAAACAAAACAAAATAATTTTTACATTAACCCTTATGCTTAAGTGTATTTCTGGCTCGTTTTATTTTCCTAATGAGTGAGGGTTGGGTTTTAAGATAATTATAAACATCAGAGCAACTCGAGTCGAAATTGCATTTCACTATTAGTGCAGACCTCAGTATAGTTACCTACAAGTGACTTTTCTCTGATGTGCAAGAGTTTTTCATTAGAGAGAATAAATACTCTCTCTGCAGGAGCATTGGACCCAGGGAGACACTGGAAAAACTCAACAAGCTTTGAAATGTTTGAAAAAGGAATATTTTTATTACGAATGAGAGAGACAATCTCAACCCAGTTCTTATCCACTTCCGAATCATTGCTTTTCTACTTTTGCATCTTTTCATTTGTCAAAAACTCCTTAACATACGTAGCCTCATCAGAAAGTTCACTGTCATCCTTTCCCTTCTAAATTTCGAAGCATCTTAATGATTATAATTGGGGTGAATAGCTCATTTTTTTCTTTCTGACAGCTTCATTTGCAAATCTTTAAAATACAAGAAACTTCCATCAAGAAACTTTTTGGGACTCTACCAGTCTCAATGTGCAATCATGTAATACTGTACTTTGTGTACAAAAAAAGCAACATTTCAGCAAATGGATCCTCAAAGAACTGTTCAAGATATGCTGGGACATCTGTCCTGTAACAAAAAATATGTTTTCAAAGGTCTGATATAACACACATCAGAATCCTCTCAATGCCTGGTCTTAAAGCAAGCCACCTTTTCTTACTATATCCTGAAAAAAATTTGATAGTGTACATCAACATTTTCACAAATTTCTTTCAGTTGGTCTACTCCAACAGTATAAATGTAGAAAAATTAAAATATCTTCACTGTTATTACTTCTACATCTACAGGTTGACAGTCTGATGCAGCTTTCATACAGTCTATATTTTATTGCATCCGGTAAAAAACGTTATTTTTGCCTCTCCTTGATGCCCCACCAAAATTGCGATTTCTGTTGTCAGCACACAAAGCCAACAGTTTAGAAGACAATTCATTAGAACTGAGAGTTTCTTTTATATAGTATGAAAATATTCACTCGTTTCTCCACCTAGAGTTGTAACTTCCAAAATTTTTACCTTGACACCTCGGCAGGGCAAAAAGTATCTAACCAATAAGGGACACAATTTAATATTTCCATAATGAGAGCAGTCACAATATAAAGTCACACAATTTATCTCAGACAAATCCTCTTTTAAGGATTCTCGGGCGTCAGGCAGAAAACATTGTTCAAAATTGCCTCCCGTCTTGGTATGAGCGCTTGCAAACGAATTGTCAAAACACTTTTTAATAAGTCCTTGGAAGTGCAATCCATAGAGCGAATGAAAGATTGTGTTGCATTGCATGATAAGCCCAGTTCCTTCTAAAAAAATGCCAAATTCTTTTCTTTTCTCCAAATCCTTCCTTCTAATTAGGAATGTGGTCATTGACTTCCTTGAAGAGGCGGAGGCATCAGACGCTTATGCCTACTAGTCTTTAAATGACGTTCAGTATCATATTTTCACCGTTTGTTACCGAAAGTACATGCACTTTATACACTGGACATCACTTTCACTTTTTGCTTTATTTATGAAAGGTTATTCGCTTTCTAATTCTTTATTGAAAGTACGTTTCCTTTTGGATGCCATGATGTCGTCCTCTTTTGAGTGCTGCTTGACTGCTAATTGACTACCAACACGTAGTAGCTGGACTAAGGCATAAAAGGACGAGTGCAAGGGAGATTACCAGTCAGCTCATACGTGTATGAATGGAGCGTTCGTTTTCATTTTCTTTTATTTGTTTAAAGAAAATGGAGCACAACTCATACAGTCTACGACCTGCTGTAGCTATGCTGTAGCAAGAGCCTTAGAAGTTTCGAGAAGAAATATCTTAGATCTTGTCTTTGAACAATTAGCAGCTTATTATGATTTGCATATGCAAAACGGCCACATGACAGGCATATTCCGTAAAAGGGGACATTACTACGTCCCCGAAGGTAGTGATTTTTGGGGACAGAGATTCGAAATGGGGACTGTCCCCCAAAGGGTTGAATGGTGGCACCAGATATATATATATATATATATATATATATATATATATATATATATATATATATATATATATATATATATATATATATATATATATATATATATATATATATATGTATATATATAAATTTATTAACCACGATGCCTTGTTAACTTCTCGATTTCTTCACATTTTCAAACGCTTGTCGCTTCGAAGCCTGGAACAAATTAAGATAGTAATAAAGTTTTTCAGATGCCCGGCCAGTATTCAATCATAAAGGTCCGTACCTCCGAACAAGGTAACGATAAATACCTGTCCATGAAACGGTTACACACACACACATATATAAATATATATATACATATATAAATATATATATATATATATATATATATATATATATATATATATATATATATACCTATTTAATATATATAAAGATATATATGTATGTATATATACACAGCATATATTCACACACACACACATATATATCCTTCTATTGCTATATATATATATATATATATATATATATATATATATATATATATATATATATATATTTATTATATGTACATAATGGATTGTCTAATGGATATCAAGACCCTTCCTTCCCAATACTTCTTGTATGCCATCTACTGTTCAGGGCTTTTTATATCTTTACATTTTCTCACCAACCTATCGGCTTGTATTCATTCCATATGATAAAACTTTCCCAACTCACTGATCCATCATTTTGCTTATACTAACCTAATACCACTTATCCCCACATTTTCACCCCAATCAGTTCGTCTTACCACGGATTTTTTACACAAACAATTCATCTTAACGACTTGAACGTTTCCATTTATAAAAATCTCTTAATTCTTGAGATCTTCTCTCTCTCTCTCTCTCTCTCCTCTCTGAGATTTTTCTAACCGTCGAGTTTTAAATGTCAAGAGAATTTTCTTCCATCTTCGCCTCTTAATAAAATTACCTGCTGTTTTTCAAGACTGCTGTAGACTAATTATTAATTAAATTTCGCACAGCTTACAGCTCTTTAGAGAGGGCTAATTACTTACTGTTGATCGTTGCATGAATTCCGTGAGGAGAGGATTTGTTTCTTTTAGTGTTTGTTGTTTTTATCCAACAATAAACATAGATTTAGAATCTTGATTGACTCAAACGGACCCTTTATCTGGCCTCGTCCCTGTTTTGAATTGAGATCATATGAAATTTACTTATTTTTAACTATTTTATCTTTTTTACTTGTTAGAAAATATATAACTCTGAAACCTGTACGCCTCAGCTTTTACATGTAAAAGTCTTGGTTGATCATTCTAATTCTTCAGAGCGAGATTCATTAGATTCTCAACCCTTTTGTGTTTAGGTTCAGGAGTGTAGAGGTCACGAGGTTTTTAATTATACATTTAGTTGAAATAGTTTCTGTAAGTTTTCGGCACTCTGGCAGAATTATATTTTTTGGCTCATTGTTTTAATACTGTGCTTTTATAATGAAGGTATTCCACGATCGACATATTTTTACATTTTCAGCTCCTTGGGGAAATGTGGTCATCGTACTCTGTACGGGTAATGAAAAGCTTTCATACCTTCGTGTAGACCTTCTGCTTACATGTTTTTATTTAGGTATTGTTGGCCGATGTTTAAGAAAAGCACATCACCGTACATTTCAATATGGGATTATTTTTCAGATGTAAAGCGAAAGTCAAACATAGGTTGGTTGATATTTCCAAAATTTCACTAGAAAAACTTTTTCCAAGTGCATTGTTTATTCAGCCCGGATTTTGGAGGAGGTATTCCATTTTATTCAAGAATTGTGTACAAATAATTTTGTGATTAACATAACTTAATATTGTTCACATAACATAAAAGTGACATATTTTGCAATGCACGGTAATACACAGATTTACAACAACAGCCTCGGACATGCAGTTACAAATATTATACCGTCTCTTGATGCTTTATAAACTTTCATTTTCTTTTTTATATTTGGGGAAAATGACCTTCAAGTGGTCAAGAGTACAATTATAAGTAACATTTCTGCTTTGCTAAGTGACAGAGGACGAAGATTTCATTCACTGATTTGTAAAAATGAAAATATTGAGGCACTCTTCGTTTTTGCGTGATTTTAACCAGATAACCGCATGACAGTAATCATTCTCCCGATGAGTACTGTGAATAAGATGAATTTTGTGTGTTATTATTCATTGAATGTTGCAGTCCGTTGGCATATGAGCTTGTACTTCACAAAATTTAATGGATTGGCCGATCTTGTACCATGTTTCCACTCCTAGGATTGCGGTGCATAGGCAATACTGTACTAATGGTATTATATATTTAGTGTTATCTTTTTTCCAAATTTTTTATTTAGCAGAACGTGGAAACACACTCATCTAATGCTTCAGAAAACCAAATATTAATCGTTATGCTCCCAGCATGATGATGTTATTAAGCCACGGGTTTAAGTCTTTTTTTCCTTAAATTGTCTGGATTTCAGTGACTCCCTGGTATCCTAATAATTTGGCCTAAGTTTTTCTACTTTTGTATCATTTTTGCTGATATTAGTAATTAGAGTTTAGATCTGTTTTGCAATGTACCCTGTTTGTCAGCCTCGCATAAACAGTATTTGTATATGAAATTATGAAACGGTCTGGTTTGCCAGTGTTTATATAGTTAATTTAGTTGTTTCCCGTTGCTCGGTTCTGAGCGCGTGGAACAATGTTGTTGCTTCTGACCTTAAGAGAGGAAAGATGCTACCACATCAAAGTTCCAACAAAGTTCCAGAATGGTCTCATTTATGGAAATAATTACACTCATAATACGTTTGTAGGTGATTCATTATTCAGCGTGTAAGTTCTCGATGGAAATGGTTTGTTAAAGAGTTGATATTGTATAAAGTTTAGTGAGTCAGTTGATCGACAACTTATTTGAGCCGAAGCTGTGAATTGCCAGGTGGGTTATATAAAATATATTCCCTGTTCCCAAGCTGAGGGGTGGCGCTAGAAATAGTATAGCCTACTGGTTTTTAATAGTCTGCAAACTTTCTGTGTTTTCTGGTCTTTCGATCTCCCTTCGTCACTATTCACAGTAGGCCAGTCCAGTATTTGACCTTTCGCAGTTGAACGTCCTGTAGCTGTCTTCCAACATCAGTGAGCTCATTCGAGCCCTGTTCGCCTTTGAACTCCTGCTTCATTGTAAGAGATTGCCTCACAGACTTCCTTTGATCCTTTCCTGTGTGGGCGCTGGACAAGTTGCTGACTTTGTATTCTTCTCTTGCTTGTATTGTGATTGTTTGTTTGCGTAGATCTCAACAAGTTGCTGAGCTAGTGTATTTGAGGTTGAAACTTGTTCAATTCTTGTATTGGTCACTTAACTGGTCAGTTCATCTTATTCTAATTTACACCATACTTTTCTTAGAGATAGTTTATTTGAAGTGGTGTATCTTTTTAATAAAGGTTTGAAGAAATTATTTTGACATACCAAGACTGCCTTTTAGGAATAATCATTGGACATGAAATCACTATTTGGGACATCTAGCTTAGGCTCTTTCCGGGTTTATTGGCTTTTGTTGATCTAGACCGTAAAATGTTCTAGTCAACTGTTGGACATTTCAGCTGGAGTCCATTCATGATAAAAAAAAGTACATGTCGCAGTCCTTTATGCATTTAAATTTACTGTGTCTGAAATTACATTTTTTTGAAGAAATATTTTCTCTCTCTCTCTCTCTCTCTCTCTCTCTCTTCTCTCTCTATAATGTCTCTGATGAAGGGTGCAAATATTCTTGTATATTTACCAGATTGTTGCTCAAAGGATTGTAGGAGGATTGTTTCATCTTGTTGAAATTGCAAAAAAAGATTGTAAAGATATAATTGATTGGGGAAAGTTTTAGGTTATTTCAAGATTGGCTGGTTTTCTTAAAGTTACAAATTGTTGAATCTAAAATTTACAGTAATTTGGCTGCCATTCATTTTTCCTTGATCTCAGAACAAATTAGGTTTCCTCAAATTTTTGAAAGTTCAAGATTCGTTTCTCCTGTTATTTCGGAAGAGCTAATATTTTTTACCTTTCAAGCGCAACTTTTTAGTTTTCTGTAAGAGAAAACTATTGAGATAGCTATTTGTCTGTCCGTCCGCACTTTTTCTGTCCGCTTTCAGATCTTAAAAACTACTGAGGCTAGAGGGCTGCAAATTGGTATGTTGATCATTCACCCTCCAGTCATCTAACAGACCAAATTGTAGCCCTCTAGCCCCAGTAATTTTTTATCTTATTTAAGGTTAAAGTTAGCCATGACCGTGCCAAGAACAGGCCTCCACCGGGCCGTGAGCGAATGTTTCATGGGCCGCGGTTGAGAGTTTCATGGGCTGTGGCTGAGAGTTTTCATACAGCATCATACGCTGTACAGAAAAATTGATTGGGCCGAAGAAACTTCTGCTCATTTTTTACTTGTTTCTTTTAGAATTAAAATGTATATGCCAATGGTTCAGATGAACAGCATCTTATACACAAATGTAAATGATATCTGATTCAGTGTGATTCTGAGTAACTCATTATGTAGGTGACTGGATGGGCCAATCTATTTATTTACTGATATGGTTACTCACACGTTTACCTCTGTTTGCAAAAAGTGTACTCCATTAATATTCTAATTGTCTTATATTCCAACATGATAGCATGAAGATCCTTTATGGGCTGCCCAGGAAAAAGAGCTGTTCTGTCTTAAGCCCGGCTTGATCTAAACAGGCAGACAATTATATGAAGTTCAGGTCGCTCAACTTACTCAGGGAGACTCGCCCCTAGGGAGGAGTCATATGCAAAATACATGAGTACAGCATTTCAAAAGGGTCTTGAATACATAAAGAATAGGAAATTAAGCATATATGGACGGGCCATATAAATCGGAATTCTTGGAAGGACAGAGGATAGGGAGATTGCCAGGCCTTTTGATAAGGGCTAGGCCAGAAGGTCGTTAATATTCAGGAAAGGCGAGCGAGAGAGGAGAAAAGTTTAAACTTTGAAGTCACTCAAATAGAGTTGAATGAAGTTCATCGATGCATTTCTTTACGTATATAATTTATGGTAATGGCAGTATAACCGCGATATAAGGCAAAGTCTCTCTCTCTCTCTCTCTCTCTCTCTCTCTCTCTCTCTCTCTCTCTCTCTCTCTCTCTCTCTCTTTACCTTTCCAATGGTTATACAAATTCCTCAGTACCAGTGGGGTACGAAAGTTGTAGGGCCGACATGAACGGTTCTTTGGCGTTCAGTTTTCAGTCCGTTATTGGAACCTCAGAATGTCGTTGAGTGTTGTCAACGGGAGCATTGATGTAGCTCCGAGAATTTATAACTTTTAATTTATCCATATTCGTGAATTTATATGAATAATATGCATATGGAGCTGGTTTATCATAAGATTATCGTTCTTGTACAAACACACACACACACACACACACATATATACTCATATATATATATATATATATATATATATATATATATATATATATATATATATATATATATATATATATATATATGTGTGTGTGTGTGTGTGTGTGTGTGTGTGTGTGTGTGTGTGTGTGTGTGTGTAGCTATTACGCTTTACTTTAATTCAGTCATTCTCCTGCAACAAATTTTAATATTCATGGAAGGCTAATATGTATATTAGTAATTTTGTATTTCTTCCAGAATTTACTTGTGCAATAACTCAACATTTCTGACTTTCGAATTCTTATTGCCATGCAGTGACGCAAGTTTCATTCACAATTTCAGTTAAGGCTTTTACGAATTCTTATAACAAAATTCTTTTCTTTCGTATTCTATGTATTGTCACAATTCTTTTTCTTCTGTATCAAAGGACAGAGTCAAATTTATGGAGATTCTTTCTTCCCTGGAAAAATGATAGGATGCCCTTACCACACTCGGCCAACCACCAGGTACGTTATTCACTGTTTGAGTCAAGAGGGGCACAATGTATTTTTCTTTAGGAAACCGTGACCCAAAAACGTCTCCTTCTTGTGGGATTGATCCCAAGTTTCTTGCTAGTGAGGCGGTCATCTATCCAATGGCTAATGAGCAGAAGGTGAAGTTAACCACACACACTAATAAATAAATAAATATATATATATATATATATATATATATATATATATATATATATATATATATATATATATATATATATATATATATATATATATGTATAATATATATATATATATATATATATATATATATATATATATATATATATATATATATATATATATATATATATATATATATCAGAAAACTACAAACGTCCTTTAATATCAATTCAAATCTACCTCGGAAATATATATTTTCATATATGTTACCGAAGGAATTTTAAGTTGATAATAAGTCACACCGTCACGTGGGATCGACCAGCGACGGACGAGGAATCAGGACTACGTGACGCGCCAACGAAATCGGCCGATTTCGTTAGCGCGTCACTGTAGTCCTGATTCCTCGTCCGTCGCTGGTTCGATCCACGGGACGGTGGACTTATTATCAACTTAAAAATCCCCCTTCGGTAACATATATATGAAAATATATTATTTCGAGGTAGAGTGAATTGGATATTAAAGGACGTTTGTAGCTTTCTGATTGTATATGAATCACGGTGATGTGATAAATAGTCATATATATATATATATATATATATATATATATATATATATATATATATATAGAAATCATCAACACACAATCACGTGTGGAACAGAAATAAATTTCTGACTCACGTCGGGATCGAACCCAGGTCTCTCAGGTGGAAAGCAAGGGGCGTTACCCACTGGGCCATACAAGTCTAAAAGAAGTTGGAACCTGAGAGCAACTGCACCCAAGGAATTACCTGGGCAAGCTAACTGCTTGCATACCAGCAATTTTCCCCAACTTCCCGACTCAGCAATGACCCAATAGACAACATTTCATTCGAATTATCCCTTCTGAGTGAATAAGATAGAAATCATCAACACACAATCACGTGTGGAACAGAAATAAATTTCTGACTCACGTCGGGATCGAACCCAGGTCTCTCAGGTGGAAAGCAAGGGCGTTACCCACTGGGCCATACAAGTCTAAAAGAAGTTGGAACCTGAGAGCAACTGCACCCAAGGAATTACCTGGGCAAGCTAACTGCTTGCATACCAGCGAGTTTTCCCAACTTCCCGACTCAGCAATGACCCAATAGACAACATTTCATTCGAATTATCCCTTCTGGAGTGAATAAGATAGAAATCATCAACACACAATCACGTGTGGAACAGAAATAAATTTCTGACTCACGTCGGGATCGAACCCAGGTCTCTCAGGTGGAAAGCAAGGGCGTTACCACTGGGCCATACAAGTCTAAAAGAAGTTGGAACCTGAGAGCAACTGCACCCAAGGAATTACCTGGGCAAGCTAACTGCTTGCATACCAGCGAGTTTTCCCCAACTTCCCGACTCAGCAATGACCCAATAGACAACATATCATTCGAATTATCCCTTCTGAGTGAATAAGATAGAAATCATCAACACACAATCACGTGTGGAACAGAAATAAATTTCTGACTCACGTCGGGATCGAACCCAGGTCTCTCAGGTGGAAAGCAAGGGCGTTACCCACTGGGCCATACAAGTCTAAAAAGAAGTTGGAACCTGAGAGCAACTGCACCCAAGGAATTACCTGGGCAAGCTAACTGCTTGCATACCAGCGAAGTTTTCCCCAACTTCCCGACTCAGCAATGACCCAATAGACAACATTTCATTCGAATTATCCCTTCTGAGTGAATAAGATAGAAATCATCAACACACAATCACGTGTGGAACAGAAATAAATTTCTGACTCACGTCGATCGAACCCAGGTCTCTCAGGTGGAAAGCAAGGCGTTACCCACTGGGCCATACAAGTCTAAAAGAAGTTGGAACCTGAGAGCAACTGCACCCAAGGAATTACCTGGGCAAGCTAACTGCTTGCATACCAGCGAGTTTTCCCCAACTTCCCGACTCAGCAATGACCCAATAGACAACATTTCATTCGAATTATCCCTTCTGGAGTGAATAAGATAGAAATCATCAACACACAATCACGTGTGGAACAGAAATAAATTTCTGACTCACGTCGGGATCGAACCCAGGTCTCTCAGGTGGAAAGCAAGGGGCGTTACCCACTGGGCCATACAAGTCTAAAAGAAGTTGGAACCTGAGAGCAACTGCACCCAAGGAATTACCTGGGCAAGCTAACTGCTTGCATACCAGCGAGTTTTCCCCAACTTCCCGACTCAGCAATGACCCAATAGACAACATTTCATTCGAATTATCCCTTCTGAGTGAATAAGATAGAAATCATCAACACACAATCACGTGTGGAACAGAAATAAATTTCTGACTCACGTCGGGATCGAACCCAGGTCTCTCAGGTGGAAAGCAAGGGCGTTACCCACTGGGCCATACAAGTCTAAAAGAAGTTGGAACCTGAGAGCAACTGCACCAAGGAATTACCTGGGCAAGCTAACTGCTTGCATACCAGCGAGTTTTCCCAACTTCCCGACTCAGCAATGACCCAATAGACAACATTTCATTCGAATTATCCCTTCTGAGTGAATAAGATAGAAATCATCAACACACAATCACGTGTGGAACAGAAATAAATTTCTGACTCACGTCGGGATCGAACCCAGGTCTCTCAGGTGGAAAGCAAGGGCGTTACCCACTGGGCCATACAAGTCTAAAAGAAGTTGGAACCTGAGAGCAACTGCACCCAAGGAATTACCTGGGCAAGCTAACTGCTTGCATACCAGCGAGTTTTCCCAACTTCCCGACTCAGCAATGACCAATAGACAACATTTCATTCGAATTATCCCTTCTGAGTGAATAAGATAGAAATCATCAACACACAATCACGTGTGGAACAGAAATAAATTTCTGACTCACGTCGGGATCGAACCCAGGTCTCTCAGGTGGAAAGCAAGGGCGTTACCCACTGGGCCATACAAGTCTAAAAGAAGTTGGAACCTGAGAGCAACTGCACCCAAGGAATTACCTGGGCAAGCTAACTGCTTGCATACCAGCGAGTTTTCCCCAACTTCCCGACTCAGCAATGACCCAATAGACAACATTTCATTCGAATTATCCTTCTGAGTGAATAAGATAGAAATCATCAACACAAATCACGTGTGGAACAGAAATAAATTTCTGACTCACGTCGGGATCAACCCAGGTCTCTCAGGTGGAAAGCAGGGCGTTACCACTGGGCCATACAAGTCTAAAAGAAGTTGGAACCTGAGAGCAACTGCACCCAAGGAATTACCTGGGCAAGCTAACTGCTTGCATACCAGCGAGTTTTCCCAACTTCCCGACTCAGCAATGACCCAATAGACAACATTTCATTCAATTATCCCTTCTGGAGTGAATAAGATAGAAATCATCAACACACAATCACGTGTGGAACAGAAATAAATTTCTGACTCACGTCGGGATCGAACCCAGGTCTCTCAGGTGGAAAGCAAGGGCGTTACCCACTGGGCCATAAAGTCTTAAAGAAGTTGGAACCTGAGCAACTGCACCCAAGGAATTACCTGGGCAAGCTAACTGCTTGCATACCAGCGAGTTTTCCCCAACTTCCCGACTCAGCAATGACCCAATAGACAACATTTCATTCGAATTATCCCTTCTGAGTGAATAAGATAGAAATCATCAACACACAATCACGTGTGGAACAGAAATAAATTTCTGACTCACGTCGGGATCGAACCCAGGTCTCTCAGGTGGAAAGCAAGGGCGTTACCCACTGGGCCATACAAGTCTAAAAGAAGTTGGAACCTGAGAGCAACTGCACCCAAGGAATTACCTGGGCAAGCTAACTGCTTGCATACCAGCGAGTTTTCCCCAACTTCCCGACTCAGCAATGACCCAATAGACAACATTTCATTCGAATTATCCCTTCTGAGTGAATAAGATAGAAATCATCAACACACAATCACGTGTGGAACAGAAATAAATTTCTGACTCACGTCGGGATCGAACCCAGGTCTCTCAGGTGGAAAGCAAGGGCGTTACCCACTGGGCCATACAAGTCTAAAAGAAGTTTATTTCTGTTCCACACGTGATTGTGTGTTGATGATTTCTATCTTATTCACTCAGAAGGGATAATTCGAATGAAATGTTGTCTATTGGGTCATTGCTGAGTCGGGAAGTTGGGGAAAACTCGCTGGTATGCAAGCAGTTAGCTTGCCCAGGTAATTCCTTGGGGTGCAGTTGCTCTCGGTTCCAACTTCTTTAGACTTGTATGGCCCAGTGGGTAACGCCCTTGCTTTCCACCTGAGAGACCTGGGTTCGATCCCGACGTGAGTCAGAAATTTATTTCTGTTCCACACGTGATTGTGTGTTGATGATTTCTATCTTATTCACTCAGAAGGGATAATTCGAATGAAATGTTGTCTATTGGGTCATTGCTGAGTCGGGAAGTTGGGGAAAACTCGCTGGTATGCAAGCAGTTAGCTTGCCCAGGTAATTCCTTGGGTGCAGTTGCTCTCAGGTTCCAACTTTTTTTAGACTTGTATGGCCCAGTGGGTAACGCCCTTGCTTTCCACCTGAGAGACCCGTTCGATCCCGACGTGAGTCAGAAATTTATTTCTGTTCCACACGTGATTGTGTGTTGATGATTTCTATCTTATTCACTCAGAAGGGATAATTCGAATGAAATGTTGTCTATTGGGTCATTGCTGAGTCGGGAAGTTGGGGAAAACTGGCTGGTATGCAAGCAGTTAGCTTGCCCAGGTAATTCCTGGGTGCAGTTGCTCTCAGGTTCCAACTTCTTTTAGACTTGTATGGCCCAGTGGGTAACGCCCTTGCTTTCCACCTGAGAGACCTGGGTTCGATCCTCACGTGAGTCAGAAATTTATTTCTGTTCCACACGTGATTGTGTGTTGATGATTTCTATCTTATTCACTCAGAAGGATAATTCAAATGAAATGTTGTCTATTGGGTCATTGCTGAGTCGGGAAGTTGGGGAAAACTTCGCTGGTATGCAAGCAGTTAGCTTGCCCAGGTAATTCCTTGGGTGCAGTTGCTCTCAGGTTCCAACTTCTTTTAGACTTGTATGGCCCAGTGGGTAACGCCCTTGCTTTCCACCTGAGAGACCTGGGTTCGATCCCGACGTGAGTCAGAAATTTATTTCTGTTCCACACGTGATTGTGTGTTGATGATTTCATCTTATTCACTCAGAAGGGATAATTCGAATGAAATGTTGTCTATTGGGTCATTGCTGAGTCGGGAAGTTGGGGAAAACTCGCTGGTATGCAAGCAGTTAGCTTGCCCAGGTAATTCCTTTGGGTGCAGTTGCTCTCAGGTTCCAACTTCTTTAGACTTGTATGGCCCAGTGGGTAACGCCCTTGCTTTCCACCTGAGAGACCTGGTTCGATCCCGGACGTGAGTCAGAAATTTATTTCTGTTCCACACGTGATTGTGTGTTGATGATTTCTATCTTATTCACTCAGAAGGGATAATTCGAATGAAATGTTGTCTATTGGGTCATTGCTGAGTCGGGGAAGTTGGGGAAAATCGCTGGTATGCAAGCAGTTAGCTTGCCCAGGTAATTCCTGGGTGCAGTTGCTCAGGTTCCAAACCTTTTAGACTTGTATGGCCCAGTGGGTAACGCCCTTGCTTTCCACCTGAGAGACCTGGGTTTCGATCCCGACGTGAGTCAGAAATTTATTTCTGTTCCACACGTGATTGTGTGTTGATGATTTCATCTTATTCACTCAGAAGGGATAATTCGAATGAAATGTTGTCTATTGGGTCATTGCTGAGTCGGGAAGTTGGGGAAAACTCGCTGGTATGCAAGCAGTTAGCTTGCCCAGGTAATTCCTTGGTGCAGTTGCTCTCAGGTTCCAACTTCTTTTAGACTTGTATGGCCCAGTGGGTAACGCCATTGCTTTCCACCTGAGAGACCTGGGTTTGATCCTCTGACGTGAGTCAGAAATTTATATATATATATATATATATATATATATATATATATATATATATATATATATATATATATATATATATATATATATATATATATATATATATATATATATATATATATATATATATATATATATATATATATATATATATATATATATATATATGTGTGTGTGTGTGTGTGTGTGTGTGTGTATATAACGTATAGACATATATATATATATATATATATATATATATATATATATATATATATATATATATATATATATATATATATATATATATATATATATATATATATATATATAAATATAACATTCTGCTTTTCCCAAGCTTAGGGTGACGCAAGTAGAGTATTACCTACTGGTTTCCCATAACGTTTTGCAAACTTTACGTTTTTTCTTGATGTTTAAGATACTTTTGTCGTCATTCACCGTAGGCCAATCCAGTGTTTGACCTTTCGCAGCTGAACGTTCTGTAGCTGTCTTTCAACATCAGTGAGGACATTTAAACTCAGTTCGCCATTGAACTCGAGCTCATTGTAAACTCTATTGTTTCACGGATTTTCTTTGGCGTTCTCCTGTGTGCGCGAGGCAATGTAGTGGTTTTGCATTCTTCTCTTCTTTGTAATGGTATTGTTTGTCCCTATAGATCTCAATAAGTTGCTGAGCTAGTTTATTTTCGGATGAAATTTTTTAAATTTTTCTATTGGTCTCCCAATTGCTCAGTCTATTGCTTCTGATATAGTTTTATTTGGACCTGTATATTTTTTTTTTTTTTCGTTTTAATAAGTTAGCAGTGAAATTCACATTAAAGATACTAACACTACCTTTTATGAATAAATACTGGACATGAGATCACTAAGTGGGACATCTAGCTTTTGGCCCTCTCCTGGTTTATCGGCCTTCAGATACTACTGTAGGGCTTCAAAGTTTTAGTCAAAGGCTGAGACTGTCCTTTGGTCTGCTCATGATCAAATCCGGTACTTGCAGCTCCCTTATATGCATATATATTTTATGTGTCTGAAATTATGGCTCTCTCTCTCTCTCTCTCTCTCTCTCTCTCTCTCTCTCTCTCTCTCTCTTTCAAAGATTTACAATATTTTATTGATTAACAAACATTGTATTGATTATACTGGCATTCGTTCAAAAATTATAAAGATATAATTGAATGGGGATATTTTTGTGCTTAGTCTTCAACCATAAATTCGTTTATTGCTTCTACACTGAGTTACACGGGTACTGTAATTTTTCTGTTATTCTCTTTTCCATAATTTCAGAACAGATTAGCTTTTCTTGAGTTTTTCAAGGCACAGGGTGTTTCTTTTAATATTTCAGAAGAAGTGAACAATTCAGTTGGTCATAATGTCTGTAGTATTGTTACCCCGTAACATGCAAAGTAAATATCACTATTATTTTTGAAGTATAATATGCAGCTGCCAAAGGTTCTCAGAAACTATCAAACATACAATATGTGAATATTTAACATATGAGAATGACTAGACTACCGAATTTTTTTGTATTTTAACATTCTGACTGTCCACAAATTCTTACATTATTACATGAAGTCCCTGTACGGTACCCAAGAGCAAGAGCTCGTTCTGGCATAAGATTAACTTAATCTAAACAGGCAGACGGATATGAAGCTCCGGTCGCTCAATTTATTTGACAAGACTCGTCACTAGGGAGAAGTCATGTAACGTATATAAGAGTACAGTTTCCGGAATGGGAAACTATGCGTTTGTGAACAAGGCCTACCATTCGGAATTCTTGGAAGGGAAGAGAACAGGGAGAGTACCAGGCCTCAAAAGGGCTGACTGAAAGTCGTTAATATTTAGGAAAGGTGAGCGAGAGAGGAAAAAAGTTGAAACTTTGAATTGGCGAAAACAGAGATGAAAACAGAGATGGACTTGGTACGGAAGTTGCACGTTTCACAGAGAATTCTGCACGAAAGTAACACAAGAGAAGAAGTACTATGGAAGTACGCCTTTGTGTTTTCTTTTCGTTCATTTTATTTTGATCGTTAGATCGTTGAAACTTGTGGCACTGATCAGAAGTAAGGAAGCAAGAAGAGTAACAGAAAATTTTCATTGCACCAACGCGGAATTCACAATAAAGGTCTAGAAGGTGTATTTGCCTCATCGCCAGTCCGTGCCAGACATTCTAAATTGCTAACTTTCCTAATAACATTGCCTTTGTTCGCAGCTTAGTTTCTGTTTACTACTCTTGGACTTCCATAAAACCAATTTGAAATGTGTACCTAATGTCAGGAGCAACCAAATAATACAAAGAATAAGACAAACTTCGACAAATAAAATTTTATATTTCCAGCAATCGCGGAAGTTGGGAATCTCTGAAATTACAGCCGTGACTGAACACCCTTCCCTTCATGGACGGTCAAATTTCCAAACTTGGCTAGCAAGTTCATTGACATAGGAAGTCGATATTTTATTAATGCCTTTCCTTAGTGTGGTCATTATCAGTCTCTCTCTCTCTCTCTCTCTCTCTCTCTCTCTCTCTCTCTCTCTCTCTCTCTCTCTCTCAGCTTTTTATGTGATATATATAGGTACTGAGAATTCTGAGTAGAACTGGAGCAAAATGGATAGTAACAGTTGTCCTCAAGAAACAACAATATTCTTTTCCATCTAAGGTGCTCCTCGCAGGTGGGGCACAAGGTCCCTATGTGTGTGTATATATATATATATATATATATATATATATATATATATATATATATATATATATATATATATATATATATATATATATATATATATATATATATATATATATATATGTTGAATTTTAGTGTAAATACAAGAGTCGCACTAAATATACACAATATAGCTTTCGGTAAATAAATAAAGTCAATAGAGACCACTTATAATACATGTGATTAACCATCCGCCGTGTCAGCATTTGCTCTATTTTTGTTCTGTTCTTCAGTACAATTCTAGGAATGATTTTTTAGGAACGCAACTAGCACAAAGAATGGCGAAGGCAAAAATGACAAGGGTGAGAGAGCAGTCTAAGGACAAATAGGTGAAGGTTAGAGGTAGTTACAACAAGGATTAACTAATAGCGTCTTGGATTTCACGGTACGACGTGAACCTATCCCCATTTCAGTCCTGGACGTTCAATGTGTTGAAGCTCAACATGCCTGTGGTAATCGGATTTAAGATGTAACCTGTGCCAAGAAAGCAATCGAATGTCACTAACATCGGTACATTCGCAAACGTCCCGACTTGGGTTGTAGTCTCTCTCTCTCTCTCTCTCTCTCTCTCTCTCTCTCTCTCTCTCTCTCTCTCTCTCTCTCTCTCTCTCTCTCTACTTCCTGGGATCGTCATTTTGTCCATCATGTAAAATCTCGTTTTTTTTGTTCAGAATTGCAAATAATATGATTTTTCTCTACTGTATATTAACATTAATTTAGTTTTTTTTAAGTGAAAGTAGTGCAGATTTCTTCTGCAAATATCCTCAGATTCCAAATAAATTTGATGTCACAAAGGTTTTGGGAGGATTAATAAGAAAGGATGAATTTTCTGATAGTCTAGAGCAACGACTCGCTTTCTGGTGTGTTGCACTACTGATACTGAATAAAAAAAAATTAAAACACGCTTTTATTAAAATTATTTTTAAAAAATAACTTTTTTAGACACCCAAGGGTTTTTTCTTACTATTAATCATGTCTTCAAAAATAAAAGCGTGGGCGCCCAAACATGGAAGGAAATGCTACAAGAACCTTGGTGTGTCTCCAGAATTTATTGTTTAATTTTTAGTGATTTTAATAAAAGTGTGTTTTAATTTTCTTTTTTATTTTATACTTTTTAATTTTGATAGATATTGTAACCAATTTATGATTGGAACGTAGTATCCTGTCGAGCTAAATAATGTTTGAAAAATCCGTAGAGTTATTAACTTAATATACCAAGTCAAAGAAGGTATGAAAAATCCAAAGAGTTTCATACAAACCCTGAGATACTGGGAGAGGTCGCTGCTCACCTACTGATTATGTAAGGTTGTATTGTCACAGGGATTGAGTAGCCATGCAAAATTTCAGTTACATCGGAAATTGAGTCGCAAGTTTTGACCCAGACAGACAGACACAGAAGTCAAGTAAAATTAAAATGTAAAAATAAAAAATAAAAAATTAAACGCTTTTATTAAAATGCACAAAAAACTACAAAATAATTTTTTTTAGGCACACTAGGATTTTCTTACAATTAATCATGTTTACAAAAATAATATCGTGGGCGCCAAACATGGAAGGAAATGCCACAAAAAATTAAAAAATAAATATTTCCTTCCATGTTTGGTGCCCACGCTTTTATTTTTGTAGACATGATTAATTGTAAGAAAATCATGGTGTGTCTCAAATAAATATGTGTATTTTTAGTGCATTTTAATAAAAGTGTGTATAATTTTTTTTTATACTTTTTAGTTTTGGCAAAAATTGTAACCAATTTAAGATTGTAACTTAAAAAAATGGAGCGTGATCCAAAGAGTTATTAACTCTTTCTACGGAGTCAAAGAAGGTATGAAAAATCCAAAGATTTTCATATAAGTCCTGAGGTACAGGGAGAGTTCACTGTAGGGTCACTAGAGGTCACTGCTGAACTATTGCTCATGTAAGGTTGTATTGTCACCGGGATTGAGTAAGCATGCAAAATTTCAAGTCCATCAGACGAAGGGAACAGGTGGTAAATGGAGTTACAAGACAGACAGACAGACAGACAGAGACAGACAGACGCAGAAGTCAAGTTAAATAAAAGCATGTAAAAATGTTTTCGTCTGAGAGCCATTGTCTCAGTATTCGTTTGCTGTTTTCATTATTTCTTATATTATGAAAAGTAAGTTATTATTTCTTTGCTTGCTGTGAAGAAACACATGACCTTCACAACATTGTTTCATTGATAATTTTTCTTAGGGTAACAACTAACATCGTCTTTCTAATGCAATTCCCCCACCCAACCCCCTGACCATCATTCCTCGTGCCTACTTCACTTAACGAAATGACCAGTCAACTGTCCTCATCCCCCATGTGCAGACCAATACCAGGGGACTCCGGAGTTCTCAGAGTCACCTAAACTTCCCGAATTATGGGGTTGACTTGACGTTGTAAGTTGTTTTTTCCATGATTCTTTACCAGTGTCCTGGAGCGTATCTAATTGTTTGAAAGGGGCTGCTGAATTTAAGAAGTGGAAATGTATATATGCATATTTTAGTTTTAATGGCATTATTAATTCATTAGTGATACAAGTCTTGGGAACAGAAGCAATGACTTCCCACGGAAGATCGAGACTAGATGTATGCAAGTTTTAGGTCAAAATTCCATATGCCAGAAACGGAGGAAACAGAGGTTGAGGAGTGAAAGTAGGAGTGTTTCTCAGACCCAGAAGTAAAGGAAGGGTATAGGAAATCCACAGGAACATAAATTGTAATGGGTTATAACAAGGAGTTAATTATTAAAAAAATGGGTTTAGTTGTTAGTTACATAAACAGTACCAAAGGCTAAAGGATGTTGTCGTATTCGAGTAGAGACTTGTTGCAACAAGCATGTTTATATTTGTCCCCCGGTCTGCCGATTAATAAATTATCCAGCATTGCTTATGATCAATACTTAAACAGGTTAAAAATGAATTCTTTGTTGGCTGTGGATAATAATCTATGCTTAAAACTTTCAACAGATCGTGGGAGGCTGCTGCGAGCAGCAGTAGGTCACAATGAGTCCTGAGAAAGCAATAGAATGAATAATATGGGTGGTTATTTTAGCTTAACTCTAACATTATTTGATCTTGGCTTTCTAGTTCATCATCATTTTTTCTGCTTCCTCGACATGTTGATGGTGATGCAACGGTATCCCAGTTAGAGCTACAAGTAACTCTGGAAAACCTCACGGAACTCTCTCTCTCTCTCTCTCTCTCTCTCTCTCTCTCTCTCTCTCTCTCTCGTTCCAACAGGATATGTTAACCTCATCAGTTGATCAGCTATTCGTAGGAACAGGATCCCAAACGCGTATTGATTATTAAGGTCATGAAATCAGACGCGACTTTACTCAAGTTGAAGAATTTTCCATTCACTCCAGTGGATTTTAAGCTATTGCTTTGGCAAGTTGCGATGGAATGCTACTTTATATTATTGATAAAAAATTCCATGAATATCAGATAGAAACCAAAAACTATTAAATGTTCATGAAACATACAGTAGAATCCTTAGTTTCCAGTTTTAATGATTTCACATTTAATTTATTACTTGACTTCCGGAGACCTGGTTTTCCAGCGTAAAATCCCGGCGAATTTAAGTGTGACACGCGATGGTATCATTTAACGTTAATTATGCATAACAGAGATCTTATTATTTCTACCACTCAAACTTCTATTATCATCCTCAAGCATCATTGTCAGTAATGGGAAATATAGTTTTTTATCGTAATTGTGTCCATTGTTATTATTTGCCTTGAGGAAAGACTTCCGTACCAGGTCCCTAGACTTTACAAATGGTTAATTATGATCTAAGTTGAATTAACTTCGAAACTCCACGAATGCATTTCCGGGGACTATGTATCTTAGGGTATTCTATAGGAATGAAGCAACAATTGGCCCAAGTAATGTGGCAAATACTAACCATAGGGAACAGGAAAAAACTCCTCTCATTTGATATTCTGGCAGCTGAATATTTCAATTATTATTTGTTATTGTATCATGCTGGTATAAGAAATATTAATCTATTTTATGTTTAGTGTATAAATAGCTATAGATTAAGAGATGTAGCGGATTGCCTTTGGGTCTCAGTTCTTAATTTTATTTATTTATTTGTCTTATTTTTGCATATTTGATGTTCTAATATATATTAATCAGGGCTCTGTCTTTTCAGTATACGATGAAGTTGAAGAGGGTTCACAATATTTTACCTTGTTCTGAAGTCTAGTAAAAAAAAAAATTTAAAAGTTAGATGTTATATGTAGTTTGTGTATCTATATACCTATATATGCAGAAAAACAATCAATAGTTTGCGTCGGTCAGATTCCAGGTAATCTCTTCGACACTTTTGAGGTTGGATGTTATTTACGAAACTCATTTATCAACTTATAAGAGATCGCTGAAAATTAACTGGCTTCAGTTTGAATGCGAAAATCTGAGGTATATAGATCAGATATTTACATAAATCCGCTTATATCTCTGTGCTTAATAATCGCGCATATGTATACAGACAAACATTATACACTCTATGTTTGAGGGGAAGAGAAAGAGAGGGAGAGCGAGATTATTTATATACCCAGTCAAGTCTCACTTGTGTGTTGCCGTTTTGATACTGTGGGGTCGCAAAAATAGCATACTTTGTATATCTCTTCCTTTGGTCATGATAATCTTTTTTTCAAGCACGTTTTAATCTCTCCAAGGAGTGAAATTTATGCGCTTGGAATCAACACTGTAACAAAAATCCTCTGTTAGCACGCTTTTTACAACCTTCTTTTTGCAGACATTTTCAGGATTATTTTATTTTAGTGAGAACGCGAGGGGTCGGACACTTTCATTTTTTTCTTTTTCTTTTAAAGAGATTGTCCCTTCTTTAGAGGGATTCACAACTATCTGCATAACTTCCTCGGAAAAGTTAATTACGACCGGTAACAGCGTCCATGAGCGATATCCAAGCTAGCCGGCAGAGTTTGCGACAAAGCTTTTTCATTAACGCTATTTTGTTTACTTTGTTTTAAGCCTCTGTTGGTTTTCCATTATGAATTTCGACCCTGTTTAAGCTTTATTTTAGGAATAGCATAGCCACACGAAATCCCGCCTTTCTCTTTTATTTATTATCATATTCACACTTCCTCTCCAATTGTTTTAGCATATCGTGTTATTTAGTTTGTACATCTGTCCCATTTTTTTTGTATACCGTACTCAAAAGGATGAAAGTTAGCCTTCTCTAATAGTACAGTATTTTATTCGAATTTTCATACGCCTTCTTAGACATAACAGAGAAAATGAAGACGTATGACAATTTAAAATGAGAGAGAGTGACTTTAAACAAGAATATAAGATTACAAGGGATTAGGTCTGATACTTACTGTTCCTCACTCTTTCTCTCTAACTTTGTTTTTCAGATGCTTTTTATTTAATCTTTGCGATCCTTGGGGAAATGACGTGGACTTTTTATTCAACTCCTGACGGATATACTTATCTCTGTTGCAGAAGTTCTTCCAATTACGAGCCTCTATCCATCACCAATCACAGCCAGGAGAGTCTTTCCAGCCTCAATACATTGCTCCACCTCTTAATCCTTTCCTGACCTAATTTCCTCTGTGTTTCAGTCTTTTAAATCTCCCACTTCGCAATTGTATCATTATCTGTTTTAGATTACATTGAAAGGAATTACATAAAGTCCATCATAGACCATAGCTGCACTGCAAATATTATTAACACAAACAGAGGCTTGGTAGCATTTTTACTTTAGCTGCTTAAGAAGCTAGAAATAGCAGCGTTATCAAATCCCTGAGTGACGTCATATGCACGGTCTGAAAAAGTAATTTAGGGCAGATTCTTCCTTTGAGTTTGTCTTAACTTTTCCTCATCTGTTGCAACGAGGTGCGAGAAATTCCCTGGTCTGCTCTCTCTCTCTCTCTCTCTCTCTCTCTCTCTCTCTCTCTCTCTCTCTCTCTCTCTCTCTCTCTCATTCAAAACCACCTACGTATTAATTGTGCAACATTACGATCTCACTAATCAGAAAATATTGAAAGAAGCAAATACTCCTGCTTCAGCTTCATTTACTTTGCATGAGTTACATAGCAAAACTCTGCTTATCAAGTTTGAGAGAGAATGCCTCTCCTTGAGTTTTCATATTTCAGGTATTCTTTGCCTGCCGTCTTACTGACTGTCACTTTGATGCCATTCAGAAGGGACGTGATCGGGATGATCCTCTTCGATCTGTTCTGTTGTTTATTTATTGACTCAAAAAGTTAAGTATACCTACGTTTAACCAGACCACCGAGCTGATTAACAGCTCTCCTAGGGCTGGCCCGAAGGATTAGACTTATTTTACGTGGCCTAGCAACGGGACTTACAGCTTATTGTGGATTCTGAACCACATAATAGCGAGAAATGAATTTCTATCACCAGAAATAAATTCCTCTAATTCTTCATTGGCTGGTCGGAGAATCGAACGCGGGCCTAGGAATTTATTGACTCAGTCACGCCAGTGGGTACGAGTATGTAGGCGTTTGTGGTCTGTTGTATTCTTTGCTGAGTACGTACATGTGAATACAGTCTTACGTGTTCCTTTATACATGCGCATGTATGATCTGTGTGAATAAGACAATATATGCATATATATTTCCCTGTTGATATATAGGCAGGCAGTGTTTTACAGATGAATTACTACAACCATTTACTAGGCACTCCTTCCTGTAGCCTATAATATGTGCTGGTATATGTCTTGTCCATGTTCACAGTGTGTTATAGATGTTATAAGAAAAATAGAGCGTATGTGTTGTAAGAGAAACATAGCCACCATGTTTTGTAGTTATGAGTATAGTATGTTTGATATACATGTCATTGCTGTGGAATCTCCTTCCGAATGAATAGA
Source organism: Macrobrachium rosenbergii (assembly GCF_040412425.1). Classification (NCBI taxonomy): domain Eukaryota; kingdom Metazoa; phylum Arthropoda; class Malacostraca; order Decapoda; family Palaemonidae; genus Macrobrachium; species Macrobrachium rosenbergii. The sequence goes on from NC_089767.1 coordinate 851,227, forward strand.
ATGGATGGGAGTATCTTGATAATGTGTTTGTAGGCTACCTTCCAAATATTTCATATTATTTCTACTTTGATGCTAATTTTATTGGTTAAACCCACTGCAGATTTTTTTGTAGCCGACTGCTACAGACTTTTTTAATCGTTATTAACTGTTACCGTTGATTCGTTCTTACACCCCGGTATGAATTTCCGTTGGACAATTCACCTGTTAGCTTGCAACGTAAGACAATTTTGCTTATTTACCTTCGGACCTAGTGACCTATTTACTCTCATGTTCTTCGTTATTATACAGTACAACTGGTGCACCAGTACATTAAATATGATTTTATAATTGCATCATTCTGTATCATGTACACTGTGTATGTTATATGCATTACTTTTTAGACTTTGACTAGATAATTGTAGGGGGGTTTAAGGTAAAGCTAAAAATGTACATTTTATTAACTCCGTGATATAAATGAAAACAGTTATCATTTAAAGAAATAAAATTAATGAAGTAATTATAGTACGATATGCTTTAGTGCATGGTGCAGTATAGCCACAAGTACTTAAATATATTTGCGAATATAATTTATTAAAGTTATATGTTGTGGGAAACAAGTGTGCATCTCTGTTCACTTTTGAAGAGTGTTTTTTACACTAGAGTTTATAAATGTTTCTACATGTTCATCTTGTATTTTTTTTCCTTTTTTGAGTATAATGCAGTAAATCTCAACTATTCAGGTTTAATGTGACACCCAAATGAATACCGTAGCATGAGAATTAACTTCAGACATACCGTTCAAAGAGAAATATCATATCCGTTAACTCAAATGCGGTCAGTGAGAGATGGCTGCATCACACACAGGGTTTTAAACACCCAAAAAATACATGAATAGGTATTGCATGTATATAGTGGGATTGCTGCCACTTCATAGAAAGAGGTGATGACGTAGGATCCCATTCGTCGTTTCTGCAATCACTGGAAATACATGAAAGGTCTTAATCAAGTGTTGTTGACCCCTGAACAGAGTTTATCTGTTATAGAAAACATGCATCACATTCTACGAAAATCGCCTTGAATGAATCAGCAAAGCCATTCTCATATTACGCCATACCCTCGCTCCTCGTCTCCCACGTTATTCCAACGTTAATTAGATTAATGAAACCGCTCGTGAAGAAACATTTCCCATCACTCGCAGGCTGCAATTAGCAAATGTAGTTGCCTTTAGCGTACGTTCAATATGTTCATTCATGGCTTTAGCAGTGAATGAAAGTCCTTTCCCACTTGACCCATGTATGGCTTCTGTCAAGATCCACGTCTCTGCTTCTATTAATAGCCCTTTTGCATCTCCTGCCTAGGTAAGCAGATCAGTAATTAATATCATTTAATTTAATTAGTCGATATCATCTTTAATTTGCGAAATTGACATAGGGAATTTGAGAATTGTAAGATGATTTGATGGTAATCTTGTCATGCTCTTGGTACTCGAGGATAAATGAAGCATATTAGCTATTTAATTGGATCTTGTGGAAGATTAAATTTATTTGATTATTGGATCGCTGGTCGTGTGATTAACCTCAGTGATGATTATGAATTTTTTTATGGTATTTTTTCTAGGGGGAGGTTTTTCTTACATTTTTGTTTCATGTGCAGTTTAACATGTTAGTATTAATATTTTTTAGTTTATATCTTAAATTCTTTGTCATGAGGATAGGCTATTAAATAGTAAAAACAATAGATTTACACACAACATTATGGATAGATAAATATTACTTATTTAGAAGGAACAAAATGGTGAAAATGCAGTCACTAACTTGACATTGTTTCAGTCCATCCAGCGGAAGATCAGCTGTACAGCGAACGTGTAGCTGTTGCCGGTTCGAAAAGAATCTATGCAGTATCTTCCCCAGTGACTGTACGACACTGTAACCGGTTTCAACAACGGTGATATGCCCCTCGAACTTCACAACAGTTACCTGTTAAATCAGTTTTATTTTTGTCTTCATAAGTTCTCTGCTCTACTAATTTAGAAGTACATTGAGTATTTTCACTACCTGCTTTGGCTTATTCTTCTAGTTATAAGAATCGTGACACCTCACCTCCTAATAAATGTTTTCGTCTTCTATCCTTGTGCACCTAATCATCTTATTTCCCACCATCTTTTCACTGTTATCAAAATTTTTGTTTGTTTTCACCGTCCCGCCCCCTACCCCCTTCTTCACTCTATTTCAGTTTTTTCGCGCATTCATCCCCGCATCACCCTTGGACCATAAAAATACATATGTTAGACTCGTTGGAGAGCTCTCGGTTACCTCCCCATCTTTTACACGATTAAGTAAATTAATTTGAATCTCGTCTTCGAAAGTAATTCTGCTTGTCCGTCTGGACAGTATGCTTCATTGTTTATCACGTTGGTAAGACCACATAAACTACTTTGACCTTGCTACTAACGAGAAATGTTAGACATGACAGAACTACCTTGTTTAAGATTCCAGACGGTTGCCATTTTATAAGGCCGGAGGACAGTGAATTTATGAACCTTATCCTACTTTTTATAGACTCAGTTTGAACAACCTTCTATATATATATATATATATATATATATATATATATATATATATATATATATATATATATATATATATATATATATATATATATATATATATATATATATATATATATATATATATATATATATATATATTGTCAGTATGTGTTTAATTTAACGTAAATTAATTTGTTTTGAATAAGCCACTTTGGCAGTAATTATTCTTTTTTGGAACGTAATGACCCTGTTTCCTGCTCCCCGACATTTCTGACTTGTTTAGTTTTAATTACAATGAGCTTGTTTTATTTTCACGTGTGGTTTTGGCTTCTCGTCCGGAGCTGTATTCGGCGCTGTTTCTCGAGGACGGAGAGAGTTGTTTTCTGGACGATTATCATTGTGAGAGCCTGCCTGATCTTTGGATTGACTCTAGATTACGATACCTGCCTTTCTTCAGCTGCTGCTGCTGTCCTCCTTTGGGAGTTTGATTTATTCGTCAGGCTACGCCCTTGGTCCAGTCAGACTGCCAAGGGGACCTCTCTGCCAACTGGTAAGGTGTGATTGCCCCTCGGACGGCCGTGTCCGTTGATCGTCTTGCGACGTAAAAGTGATTATTTCATCAGTCTGCGCCCTTTGTCCAGTTATTTCCTTGCCAGGGGGACCTCTCTTACGTTTGGTAAGGTCTCAAGAGAATATATATTATTCCCCTCGACCCGTGATTTGAAGGCTGCGTTAGCCACTACTACTGTTTCAGAGCTCACTTAAGGGAAGCAGTTTATTTTATTTTTGGTTTAGTGTGTAATAAGTTTGGTTATTCTGTCTTTTCGACATTCTATTACTTTCAGGGCCCTCTCTTTAAAGTGTAATTGTATAGTCTATCTTAATTTGGTGTAAGTGTGTTTGTTATTCGATGTTTTCAGTGTGTGGTTGATTTTTGTGTTTATTTAATGTATTTTGTAAGAGGCTCAGTGGTCATTTCTTTCTAAAAAGTTTGTATTAAATATTAAGGTTTTATTTTCAGCTTTTACTTATCCTCCTTGATTCCATCTCTGTACACTCTTTTGCGGCCATTCCACCTATTGTGGACTTGGTCGTTTGTGACTTTGTTTGTATTTTAAAATACTTGTGTATGTTTGATGGGCGTGGGCCCATAACAATTTATATATATATATATATATATATATATATATATATATATATATATATATATATATATATATATATATATATATATATATATTCTTGTGTATACATAAAAAAAACAAGATATAATAACACAACACACAAATTATATATATATATATATATATATATATATATATATATATATATATATATATATATATATATATATATATATATATATATATATATATATATGTTACTCGGGCCCTGTTTCTTTTATGTTCAAAGGGCCCAACACTAAATACCCGTCCGGCTTAGGGCGTGTGGTAATTATTGTAAGTAGGAACAAGTGGCTCTTTAAAACAGTTATTAAATTGTAAATTACCGAGGTTAAAGGGAAAATGATTAATTGTTCCCGTTTCTTCTTTATTTGTGATTTTTGTCTTACAGTTCCACCTATAGTTCTTAACTGTTTCCTAATGGTTCGAGACTTTAAGATAATGGTTTCGGGACTTTGAAATAATGGTTTCGAGAGACTTAACGAATTAGATTACAGGGACTATTGTTTGAGAGAGTCTTTCTTCACTAAAACACTTCTTCTCTTTCTGTCTTTTCTGCTTCCCACACTTCAGAATAGTTCTCTCTCTCTATCTTCCCACTCTGCGACTTTTCTTCTGTCTCTCTCTTTTCTCTCCAATCTTTTTCTCTCTGTCTCTCTCTTTTCTCTCCCACCTTTTTCTGTCTCCTTTCCTGTATGCCTGTCCTTATATCTCCCATTTCCCTTGTGTCAACCATGACGTCATATTCTGGGCAGGTACTGCTTTTCTGAGGCACCTCCTCCACTTGCTTCATTCCAACTTTTGGAGGTGTGTTTTAAGGAATTCCTGTTGATTATTGGGTATTTGCTCCTTGTAGGATGTCCCTAGGTCTCTGGCACTGATGGCATTTGATTGGCCAAAACATCTAGGCTTGACCTGTGGGCATGGCTTATTTCCTTGGGCTATCGTTTGAAGTCAAGGGGGGGTGAGGTTTTTCCCACACTTTACTAACCATAAGGTTCCTTCACAGGACCCTCGTGGATTTCGAAGGCACGGCCAGATGCAATTTCTCTTAGCGCCTCGTTAGTGCTGGTGTGTTCTTGAAGATATGGTTGGAGACTTGTTTTGACAGACTGGGAGAGTTATTGCGTTATGGTCCTTCGTACTGACCCAAATGGAAATAGGATATTTCTACTTCGAAAAAATACATTTTTCTCTATTCACTCGATACAGTCTCGGCCATGCTACCTAATTGGCTCCTGACAGTTTTCTAAATAAACAAAACAGTATGGACTATGAGGGCTCCTAACAATATGCACGTTTTGTATGACAAATTCCTTCTATGTATCTGGCTTTAAGTATTAAACAATCGTAAATGATATGAAAGAGCAAAAAAACATTAGCAATTATCTATCCAAGTTACATTTGGATTTACTCAGCCCTCATACCTAGCTGCCTAACAGGTGGATTTTAAATTCTTAAAAGTAATCAATCTGTACAATCATAAGGCGGCAATCTTCATTTCTTGGCCGTTCTTCATGGATTTCTTGTTGGGCTCGCTGCTACAAACGAATGATAATGTCCTTACTTGTATCTTGGGTGTATTCAAACATTGTGTAACTAACATGTGTAACTTACTTGTGTACGTGTTGCTTGACTTTGTCAATGCAAGTATAGACTTCTCTTTGCATAGGAAACTTCTACATTTTTATGACTATCTCAAAAGTATGACTGGCAACTTGGGTCGGAAAAACAAAGTAGTGCTTATGAATATTTTGTGACTGGCAAAACAAATCGGTAAGCTTTCGCTATTAAAGTATCTCTAAGAAACGAAGATCGTAAACGTGTTAGTTCTACGGGAAAATAAGTAATTACTATTTCTACTAATAGTGTTAGTATAGTTCATGCACTCCTTTCAATGTTGACATGTTATGGGTTATGCCAAGACTTCTCCTTGATGAGGTATCCTTAAAGTACTCACAAATCTTACAAACTGTATTTCTCATTTCTTTACCTTTTACTTCTATGATTAGTACACTGATACAAAATAAAATATTCGTGATTTGAAAACAAGATTCTCGTTGAAATCATTTAAAAACCTGTCTTAAACTTCTACCTTATTCTTCTATTAGTGACAGTGGGTTGCAAATCCCTAAAGATGACTGTTAACCCTTCTGACTTTAATACGTTACATTTCAGAAATTTTACTTTACTTTCTTGCTTCCTAAGTAATTCCCCTCAGTTAAAGAAAAAGTAAATTCGAAGTTATGGCGCCTTAACCCCAAATTCTTTTGTTACAAGACCGACTAATTAAAGTAAGCATTGCAACATTACAAAAAAATAGTTTCATTACTAATTCAGCCAATGAAGGCAAACTCAGCAACAAAGAAATCAAATACAGGGAATAATAGGATGAATTGATGGGTTTGTTCTTATCATTATTACTGAAATGTGACTCTTGTATTTCTTAGGTTATATCTAGTATTTTCTTCTGAAGTAGCTTCTTCTAATTCTTCAGTCAGTTCTGCCTCTTTAACTTCTTTTGTTCTCTTGACTTTATCTTTATTTATCCAAAATCCTTCTTCTTCTAATGATTCAGCATATGTGGAAGGTATTACTTCATTCACCTTTTTCACTTTCACCTTAGTCTCTTGCACATCTATGACCTTGTATGGCCCTGTGAATTTAGTGGCTAACTTGTAATTAATTCCACTTCTTACTTCCTTCTTGAGGTAAACTTCATCGCCTATCTTGTAATCTACTGGCCTTAATCCTTCTTGATACCTGTCTATCATATTCTTCTGAGCTTCCTCTAAATTCTTGTGTAATTGCTTATGAATTACCTTGAAATTCCCAATTCTTATTTTCATAATGTCTTCAGAGTAATTAGGCTGTAGTGGCTGATTTAGCCACGCATATAGTAATCTTGGTTCATATCCCATTAAAGCTTTTATGGGTGTTGCTTGAGTACTTGTATGATACTTAGCATTTAGTGATAATTGGACTAAAGGTAAATTGACGTCCCAATCAGGATCCTGTCCTACTGTATGCCTTAATGCATCTAGAACCTTTCTGTTATTTCTTTCTGCTAAGCCATTACTAGCTGGATGATACGGTTGTATCGTTACCTTTTCTACCTTGAATGCATCACAAATTTCTTGAACCAATGAGTTATTGAACTCGGTGCCATTATCAGATATAATGAGCTGTGGGGCAGAATACCTACAAAATATCTTATCAAAAAGAGCGCTTGCACACTCTTTAGCTCCTTTACTAGCTAATGGTATTAACTCTGTATATCTAGTGAGTGCGTCAATACACACTAATATATTTCTATTCCCCTTACTCGTGGTGTGAAGATTAGTGATTAGATCTATGGCTACTCTTTCAAATGGAGTCTGCGGAATGGGATATTTCCCTAGAGGTACTTCCTTATCTGTTCTTCCCTTGTAACTGTTGCAAGTATTGCAGCTCTTCACGTAATTACTAACATCCTTGTAAATTCCTTTCCAATGAAAAGATCTTTTAACTAGTCTAACTGTCTCATCCCTTCCTGGGTGAGCTCTCATGTCATCGTCATGCATTAACTCAATGACTTTATGGCTCCTTGGTACTATTCTTTTATGGAGTACTCCTAGTAATTGATCAAACGGGTCACACTCGTGACACATCCAAACTAGTACATCGTCTATGACGTTTACCACGTCTATGGGGCATCCAATTCTGTTACTTAGTTCTGCTCGTTCCTTTTGACTAAATTCTCTTTTATTTTCTACAAAATCGAAGATCTCCTTTAAATCTTCATCACTTTTTTGTTCACTTATGAAATTTTGTCTGGAAAGTTCTTCTGTGTAATGCATGGTAAATACATTGCTTATGAATTCGGCCTGTTCTGATTCGTGACCTATCAAGTTCATACTATCAATTTGGTTACTATGCCTTGATAAGGAGTCTGCCACTTTATTGGAATTCCCTGGAACATATTTCAACTCTATGTCATAGTCTTGGGCTGTCATAAACCAACGAGCTCTACGTCCGGAAAAATTCGGATTCTTAAGCATTTCTACTGCGGCGGAATGATCAGTGAATACAGTTATCTTGTACCCGAATATGATATACCTGAAGTGTTTTAAAGCATCTATTATGGCTAAAGACTCTAGGTCTGTTACTGAGTAGTTTACTTCTGTGGGCTTTAGCTTTCTACTGTAATATGCTATAGCATTATATTTGTTATCATGTCTTTGCATTAAGCATGCTCCTATACCAGTGCGACTTGCATCTGTAGCTAAAAAGAATTCTTTACTGTAATCTGGGAAACTAAGTACGGGAGAATGAGTTAACCTTTCCTTTAGTTCATCAAATGCTTCTTGTTGCCTTGTTTTCCATACGAATGACACGTTTTCCTTTAATAACTCCGTCAGCGGAGCGGATATTGTTGCAAAATTCTTTATGTACTTGCGGTAAAAACCTGCTAATCCCAAAAATGACTTCACATCCTTCTTACATTGAGGTGTAGGATACTCTTTGATTGACTTAACCTTTAAGTCGTTTACTTCCACACCCTTTTCACTTAGTGTGTGTCCCAGGTAGTCTATTTTCCTTCTGAGGAAATTGCACTTCTTTAACTTCAATTTAAGATTCGCCTTCCTCAGTCTCTTTAGTACTTCTCTTACCAGTTTTATGTGTTCTTCAATTGTATCTGTTGCTATTATCAAATCGTCTATATAGCAATGTACATCCTTGCCTAATAAATCACCTAAAATCTTATCCATTAATCTCACAAAGGTTACTGGGCTTGACTTCAGACCAAAAGGCATTCTCACATATTGATATCTACCGTTGCTTGTACTAAAGGCAGTTAATGGTTTATTTTCCTCGTCCAAAGGAATTTGTAAAAATCCTTGCAACAAATCTATTGTGGTAAAGTATTTCTTGGATCCGATCGTTGTGATAAGATCTCTCATAGACGGCATTGGATAAGGATCATTTTCGGTTATCTCGTTTAACCTTCTGAAATCTACCACTACTCTGTAGGTTTTATCCTGTTTTGGAACTAGCAAAAGTGGGAAAGACCATGGAGATTTTGATGGTTCTATTATTCCTTGCCTATCCATTTTTTGTACTTCTCTTTCAATGATCTCCTTCTGGGAATGGGCTACTCTATAGGCTGGTATGTAGATTGGCTTTGTGTTTTGTGGAATGTCTATTCTATGCGTTATTTCACCTGTGTTACCTAGTGTATCGCCCTCCATAGCGACTATGTCTTGGTATTCACTTAGCAAATCTATGAGTTTCTCTCTAGCACAATCTTCTTTCATATCTTTCAAGTGAGACCCTATCTTAGCTCTTCTCAGTTTTATGTCCTGGGCTAAATTTTCAGTTTCTTTATTGATTGGTGCTACCGTTTCCTTCTCTACAACTTGAATGGGAATGGTGTATACCTCTGCTAAACCTAATTCTGTTCCCTGTGTTAGCCTAACCTTTCCTCCTCTGTTATTCATAACCTGCAAAGCTATTTTACCCTGCCTGACTTCATGTAGACTAGAAGAGTAATGTACCCCCTTTACTTGTGCTTCTTCAGTAAGCGTGAGAATTTCCTTCCCTTCAAAAATTGGATTTACTGTACATTCTATCCATGCGCTCTCTCCAGGTTTAAGTCTTAACTCCCTGTCTAATTTCAAGTAAGTTTCTTGGTTGGATTCTAAGTGAGTATTTATCTGTTGAGAGCTTGTGCTGTATACTGAATATCTTCCCTCTGTCGTGTCTTTCTTTAGAATACTTCTCAATGAAGAGTGCTCTCGAGTCGGGGTTCTTCCTGTTAATTTACATAGAAGTATTCTAGAAATTTCATGACCCCTTCTAATCACTAATTGCTCTCTAGGTGCATTAATGCTGATACCTTCTCTAGCCATAGTTGGATAACCAATTAGCAAATGTGCAAACCCTAACTGAATATCTCTTACTACTAGAACCTTCTGCTTTAGTGAAATTCTTCCTAGCTTAAAAGGAAAATCTATTTGTCCTACTATTCTGATATTATTACCCTGAACGTCTGTGATTCTGCAGTCTACTGCTGGGTTCAAACTTAAGTGAGAAAAATACATCTGATACACCTTTTCTGACATTATATTCTGAGGACTCCCTGTATCAAAGAATGTGGCAATAGGTTTCTCTAAACCAACATGTGCGGGAAATACTGGTCTATAATTATATTCATTCCCTATATTAACTTTGCTAACCTGTCTAGTTTGGCTTAGGTTTTGCAATCCGGTCCTTCCCTCTATTATGAAGGAAGACCCATTATACCACTGGAGTGAAAATTTACCATTGTGTCATCTGATATACTCGCAGTTTGGTTAGTATCTTGATACCTGTTTGGGTTTGAACTCCTATTCCTTCTAGCTTGTGGAGACTGACTACGGTCTCTACCTCTGCCTCTTGTCTGAGATCTATATCTAGGTGCTGAAGCAGGTCTATTTCTGCAATCTCGAGCGCTATGCCCGGCTCTCTTATGGAAAGGGCAGTAAGCTATCCCTCGACAGTCACTGGCATAATGTCCCTTCTTCTGACAGTTATAACACGTGACTGTTGAAAATCCCCCTTGAGATGCATTACCTAACGTCCTAATTCTGATTCTATCTGGATTCCTAGAACTATTTTGTCCTCTTTCTTCTTGTCCTATGGTGACTAAAGGTCTGTATACGGGGTTCCCTTCGTGATTTCTACCTAAGATTCTTGCTACTTCCTCTTCGATCTCAGCTATGTCATCTGAAGTCTCCCATTTTTGGGTCATCCTTCCAATAGCTTCGGCTGGCAAACTTCCAATCATAAATGCTAACCTAATAATGGTTTTGACATCAGCTACTGACATTTTATCTGTCTCTGCCCATTTAGTGGATGTAACTAAGTGACCCCATTCATTCATATTGTTATATAGCTGGGAACTCATCCCTTGGTAGCTTCTTTTATCTGCCTTATAACAGTGAGCTATCCTTGCAAGGCTGATAACGGGATCTGTTTCGCCTACTGTGGAATATACCTTCCTAAAGAACTGTTTCATTTCTTCCCAATTCTTAAGTCTCTGATATGTCTCGGAATGGACATATCGTTCTAAGTCTCCCCCTGCTTCCAGATCCAGATAACTCTTCGCTTCACTGAGTTTTTCGCTATCCGTGCCTATTATGTTATTAAGATGTATGCCTACCTGCTCTATCCAGTTTTCTAGGTTACAGGCACCCTGACCTTCTTTCCTTCCGCAAAATTTGGCTATATGGTTAATTGCATGTCTTTTATGTGTACCTACAGCTGCAGAGACTGGGCTAGTTGAATGTGTTCCCCTATCCATAGTTAAATTATTGGTTTGACTTCTTGTGTAAACAGGAGTTCTTACACTATTAGTTTGTGCCGATCTCCTCCTGGGCATTTATTCACTAATGACAAACACTTTCTTAACCAATGAGTATAATGGCAGTAATAACAAAGCAACTAAAGTCAACCAGTTCTTAAAATCACAAAAAAATTCGCAAAAGATCATAAACACTTCTATCTTACTTAAAGTAAAACTAATCAATCACTAAAATTTCCCCGAACTTCTAAATTACCGATTGGCGGTGTTAAACAAAAAAAAATCCCTTAACTTCCAATTATCCTTGACAGTGCTGGTAAAACAAGTAAATAAATTATCACTCGCTTCAAAAAAATTAAAGAAAAAATAATCTTCGAAAAACTTATGATTCTGAACACCTTTAAGCGAACAAAAAAAAACAAGTTGAGATTTCTCGATCGAAAAATATATAAATTTCAGCTAATGAATGTTACATAAGAAATTAAATGCTTAAAATAACCGTAGAATGACACAAATAAAATACAGAAATTATGGGTTAGTCATGCCAAACGTTAAATAAAGTTTAGTAATACCAAATGTTGGATAAAATTTAGTAAAAGATCGATAGGTGCTTAGTTAAAGAAAGAGAAAAAAAAAAAAAAAACTCTTGTTGCCAAGTCTATTTAAATTACGTATGAGTTTTGTGTTTTCAAATGAATATCAATACAAGTGTTCTTAGTCGACTTAATTTTGTGTGTTTCTAACTCAAAGAAAAAAAATTTTCTACGTGTGTGTGTGTGACCATAAGGACATTCTTACTGTGAGTCGTTTTTTTTTCTCGTCTTTCTGCGCGTATTCTCTCGGCAGCTTGATTTCGTTATTCGTAGGCTTTCATCCAAGGATTAGGTTGTTCGTTCGTCTTCTTCTTCGCCTTCTTCTTCAGCGTCCTTCCATCACTGCGCCTTAGCCGGGAATCTGGCTCTCACTCGGTCACGGGAATCATCGGCGTCGACAGGAAAAGGGCCTCTCTCTCTCTCTCTGGGGCGTAGTCTTCTGCTTTGTCGTAGCGTTGTGTGTGTTTGCGTGGGGCGTATTTTATTTCTTCTTTGCAGAGTGGCGTATGTTATGTTTTGTCTTTGGTGTTTTCTTTGATCACTTGTTTATTCTATTTTCAATTGTTTATCTCACTTCACTGTTTCGCCAACTGTTCGTGATCACTACATGTACACCCGCGGATATCTCACTTAGCTGTTGTAATCTCACCGATCGCCATCGGCTGCAGCTTTTTTTTTTATCTCACTTAGCTCTTGTTATCCCACTTAACTCTCGTTATCCCACCGCTCGCTACCAGCTGTTGTCGGGCCCTGTTTCTTTCCTTCAAAGGGCCCAACACTAAGGTACCGCGTCCGGCTTAGGGCATGTGGTAATTATTGTAAGTAGGAACAAGTGGCTCTTTAAAACAGTTATTAAATTGTAAATTACCGAGGTTAAAGGGAAAATGATTAATTGTTCCCGTTTCTTCTTTATTTGTGATTTTTGTCTTACAGTTCCACCTATAGTTCTTAACTGTTTCCTAATGGTTCGAGACTTTAAGATAATGGTTTCGGGACTTTGAAATAATGGTTTCGAGAGACTTAACGAATTAGATTACGGGGACTATTGTTTGAGAGAGTCTTTCTTCACTAAAACACTTCTTCTCTTTCTGTCTTTTCTGCTTCCCACACTTCGGAATAGTTCTCTCTCTCTATCTTCCCACTCTGCGACTTTTCTTCTGTCTCTCTCTTTTCTCTCCGCGACTTTTTCTCTCTGTCTCTCTCTTTTCTCTCCCACCTTTTTTCTGTCTCCTTTCCTGTATGCCTGTCCTTATATCTCCCATTTCCCTTGTGTCAACCATGACGTCATATTCTGGGCAGGTACTGCTTTTCTGAGGCACCTCCTCCACTTGCTTCATTCCAACTTTTGGAGGTGTGTTTTAAGGAATTCCTGTTGATTATTGGGTATTTGCTCCTTGTAGGATGTCCCTAGGTCTCTGGCACTGATGGCATTTGATTGGCCAAAACATCTAGGCTTGACCTGTGGGCGTGGCTTATTTCCTTAGGCTATCGTTTGAAGTCAAGGGGGGGTGAGGTTTTTCCCACACTTTACTAACCATAAGGTTCCTTCGCAGGACCCTCGTGGATTTCGAAGGCACGGCCAGATGCAATTTCTCTTAGCGCCTCGTTAGTGCTGGTGTGTTCTTGAAGATATGGTTGGAGACTTGTTTTGACAGACTGGGAGAGTTATTGTCCTTCGTTGATGGTCCTTTTCTACTGACCCAAATGGAAATCTTTCTCGGTAGTTTGTTTATTTGGCTAATCCTCCCCCCCTCTTATTTTCACAGGAGTGTTTACGTCTGTGTTGGCGTGGCGCCAACCTTTAAAGAGAACTTTTGATAGGAGTTCGACTTTGAAGACGTTTTTCCCACTGGAGCAGCGCACCAACGAAGATGGTTGTTTGTTGGCCGCAGGTGGAAAACGGCAGCACATTGGCTTTTTTTTGTATCGACTGCTGCTGGTACTTCTTTTTTATATAAAGTAATTTTTTGTGTTTCACCCGATGGCTCATTTTGTTATGGCCTTTTTTTAAGATTTTTATTAACTTTAATATTAATAAATCTATTTTTATATCCTGTATTTTTGTTATTCCTCCTCCTTTGTGTGTGCGAGCTGTCGATTATATAATATTTCCATCTAGATCCTGTGTTTTTCTTATATATATATATATATATATATATATATATATATATATATATATATATATATATATATATATATATATATATATATATATATATATATATATATATATATATAAATTGTGTGTAGTGTTCTTGATATCTTATTTTTGAATCTCAACATAACAGTGCATAACACTATTTTGATAGTTACTGCGTCCTAGTGATATTCAAATGGGAGATTATTATTTTATGAAGTGAGACCAGGAAATAAACCCGAAATATCTGTAACTTCGAAAACATACAGAAGTGCTACGATTTCTCTTACAACAGGACAATTCAATATAAAAACATTTAGAAATCTGTCCCTTATCAAGATTAAACTGCATGCCTTCTGCCGGAGAGAATCTGCCATGGTATTTTGCCAATCACTCCGAACTCACTTCTTTATTTCCCCAAAGAAAGATGGAGAACTCAAACGTAATCAAATGACCAAGAGCGAAGGTTTACGGGAGTCGAGGACGTAGTGGCAGGTTTATGTATTTCACAAACAATTAAGTCAGGTTCTGTGTCTCAGAGAAAAAAATAAGCACCGGCGCCTTTTTCTCGCGATTATATTACAACTATTATTGTTTTTGGAGTGTTCAGATTAATGGTAGCATTCTCAACGTCTCTGTTCTTTCTATAATTGAATTATCAGTTAATATTAATCTGTCTGTTAGTCACGGGCAACAGCAATTTGACAAATTACATTCATGTTGCCCCTCATTTCATGTCAGTCGCCTTTTAAGAAACTCTTCGGGTTTCCTTCACTGTTACAGAAAAAATAATCTTGGGTAACCAGTTAAAATTCTACTGATTAAGGATTTTGTGAACAGTAGTGTTTCATCTGGTTCACCGTAGAATGCAATGTATCTCGGATCACTTTAGAAATACCTGACATTTCTTTATTTTATTAGCATTGCCGTGTTTCCTTAGGGAGGCGTTATAGTCGACAACACGTAATTTTCTAAGCTTTATGTCGCTTCTGTCCCACAAATGATTCTGGATCTGTTTCGGTGACCTAAGTCCAGTGAACCTTAAATGCCGAGTAGTCTGATAATAATCTTACTGCAAGTGAAAAGTATTAACAGCGGCATTTGCAGAACGCACAGTAGAGATCTACGGTGACCTGCACAGCAATAGTGGTAGTTAATCTCTACATCCAAGGTTAAAATGGAGTGCCTTGTGCCGCGTATGAATGTACAAACTAGTTTAAACAAATTTAAATTTAAAGGATGTTGTTTTTTCAATTGGTAAGTCGGCACAAATTGCGTTTTAGCAAAAGCATATTAATACAAAACCTTCACAGGGGGTTAGTGGCGTCAGTGCACCTCATACGGTGCACAGTAGGCATTACTTAAGGTTCTTTATAGCGTCCCTTCGGCCCCTAACTGCAACCGCTTCTATTCCTTTTACTGTACCTCCGTTCATATTCTCTTTCTTCCATCTTACTTTCCACCCACTCCTGACAATTGATTCATAGTGCAACTGCTTTGAGGTTTTCCTCCTTTCAAACCCTTTTACTATCAGTTTCCGTTTCAGAGCTGAATGACCTCATGGGTCCACCGTTTGGCCTTTGTCCTAAATTCTATATTTTATTATAATCTATTAATAAAAAATATCATAATACTCCTTCCACATTTGGAGTTCATTGTGTAGAAACATTGAGCTATGTAAATGCTATGCCGATTTCATTTTATTTTATTTATTTATTTATTTTTTTTTTTTTTTAAAATTCAAGGAAAATCAATAAAAGAAAAAAAACATTCAAGGAAATTGTCTCAAACCAAGATATAAAAATGGTAATAATGCCGGCACTAAGCCAAAAGCTAAACTGTTGTTACCCTTAATAGCTCTGAATGCCGGTTTCTTTAAACATTTTCCAGTAGGCAAAAAACGATTTGAAGCTCTCGAAATGCTCAGTAACGCCATTGTATCGACCGCTCTAGTGTCGCTAGTTAATCAGAGTGACCTCATGGAAAGTGTTGCGTGCGTGTCCTTTGCATACTAACTTTATTGCCAGTTTTGCGTCGGTAGCCGTGTTTACAAACACTAGATCTATAACGCAGCAAAATACCTAATGATACAGAGTGTGCATTAAATAGCTTTTTATGTAAACAATGACAAGGAAAACACTGTGAAGGAATAGAAAGTCCAGCGTTTGTAGACCCAGGCTGCGTTATACTAAAAGTAGCAGCCAAGCCTTGACTAATCGTCGGGAACTGAAGAAGCAAACAAACGTAAGTGTAAAGTTTTGTTATTTTTTTGTCATATTAAGTGTTTTGGATAATTAGCGGAATAGGAGAAATAAGTCGGCTTAGTGTTTTGTTGATGGATATAACGGCATATGTACATATGGGTTATACAATGAATGGAACTTTAATTGCAGTTGTCATTACACGTAGCATATTTTCTGCCAGTATCCTTAAGCTAGAAGCCTCAATAAACGTCATGGGTGAAATGACTGATTCTCAAGACCGCACACAAGTATGTTAGCTTATGTAAAGTACATGTTACGTCATAATGAAAATTTATTCAAGGTGATTTTCATCTACCTACCCTTGATGGAAATGTAGAAAATACTTAGAAACTCCTCCTTATATATTTGAAACTGTTTAAACGTAGTTTTAAATTTATAGGGACTAATGTATACTAACATCGGAGTATGCGAAGATACGTGGGTGTTCCCATTATTCCTTTGAGGATTCTAACCAGACTTTTTAACCTATTAATTGTAATACGAAACATATGTAAGAGTATGCAGTATCTGATAGCGCCGCAGATAATTAAACGCCATCGCGAGATAAGACAAAATCCGCTTAAATAATTCGTCACAAGCATCTGTAATAAACTGACGTATTCGAAAATGAAAACGCAGAGTGAAAAATATTTAAAGACGCCGGGCCCTAGGAGGTAAAACGAGTTTTACCGGTCACCGGTCCCCTTGCTGAGAGAGAGAGAGAGAGAGAGAGAGAGAGAGAGAGAGAGAGAGAGAGAGAGAGAGCAATATGTTTACCTCAATAAATAACATTTTTAAAAGGATAAATTGATATCAGTTCGTATATGTCGAGATTTATCACAGTATTTATAACGGGAACTATGTACGTTTTCATGAGTTGGAATGTCACAGGGGTGTTAATAAAGATATAAGGTTTTATTAAAATTTAAATAAAATCTAAGCAGATTGAATTGTATTTTGAATATTTATTTACGGTAACCACATATTTACAGATTTAAACTGTCATCCATGCGCTTTGTGCCCTAAGCTTCGATCCCAAATGTTCAGCTTTTAATCCCTCAACTAGCCACTGCTCAGGTCTTAATAATATTAAGGTCACGTTTGCTCTTTCTCTCCATATGGTGAAATAAATAGGTTGGAAGTCCAGATTGTAAGTCAGCAGTTGTTTGAAATTGCCACAGAGTGGCGAAACACCAGTCGTGGCAAATATCAATAAATTGGCGCCCTCCTACTTGCAATGGAATATTTTTTATTCTTACATTTTGATGTATAACTGGGCCAAGCATTAAACATTTATTAAGGATTTTTATGGCATACTTTATATTCATTTGTTTCACAGAGCAGTTTTATTGCATACTTCTAATTGTTTACTAAATATTTGCGTATTTAGTCTTACGAATTTCTTCCTGGTCCTTCGGGAAAATGTAGTTTTGTATTATACCGATGAAGTTTCCGCAATAGTAAATAATGTGTTGATTAATTGTGACTAACATGTGCTGGGTTATATGTTAAAAGGATTTCATTCTTTATCAGTGAACATCCGGATGTTCTTGTTAGATCATTAGCGTTTTTTCACAAGTGTTCTAAATCTTGTGTTCATTAATGAATAAGTGAATTACATAATATAGCTTTTATATATCACTGTCATTTGAACAGGGAGCGTCTATTTTGGAAGAATGAAAAACTGAATTTGAAACTAATTGTGTAACGTTCCCATTAAGATTGAGACAAAAAACGGTAAATTCTTTCCCGAGACTATGACGGTTAAATTAGCTTGCAATTCTTGTTATTGGGAAACACATCTCCCTTAGACTTAAGGGAAATCATTGCAAGGTTCTGAGCGATATAGTTGTTTTGGAAACGCTATTGATTTTTCCAAGCATGGGGTCAAGTACGTGATGAGGGAAAGGAAAAATAAGGCAAACCTTAATTACTGATACTCAGGTATTTTCATGGATATTTTTCCTGCCCATTAATACTACCGTCCTGTAATCTTTTCTTTTGAAAACTACACTTCATAATGATATAGGAATTTCATATAATCAAGAGTATGTGAAACAGCAGCACCCCCTTTTATCGCATTTCCTCCACAATAATCAGGGAAGGGGAATAATTACAAGGAGTGGAAACAAGTGATTGAAGGATTAAGCATCCAGTAGGTAGTACAAGTAGTGAAAATCGTCGTGATTAAGGTATTTAAGATTTGGTAAATGTATACTTTGATGAGGGAAAGGGCCCGAAGTCATGTGTGAGGGGAATGAGTTGTGTCTTTGGGTAAACACAGAGGTGATGGAAGACTGCAAGAAGAGCTCAAAGATGGCAAACTGGTTTAAAGGCGACGAACACTGTTCTACAACATTTAGACAGGAGAGTGACTAAGTGAGCCAAGGTGTGGTGGGTTTTTATGGCTCTCTATTTTTCTTATGAAATGAAATATGCGATAAGTCAGGCAAGAAAGTAAATATGACGGTAGGATGGTAGAAAATATAAGTCACAGAGTAGGTGAAGTCGGGAAAGCAGCTGGGTGTGTTTAAAAGATTAGGAAGAGACCTGTCTGTGGAAGACAAGGTGTTGGTGATGTATGAAGTGAACGTTGAACAGTTTTCATCTATGGAAGTGAGATGGAAATGTTGAATATGAATGTCTATAATGTATATAATTGTTTCGGTACTGTTTGTGGCTTAATTAATAAGAACTGAAACGGTGACTGCGAAATGTGGAGATATTAGACGAAAGGTGAAAGGGTAAGCGTAGGTGAAAGGAGTGATCAAATAGTTTTGTGATGGTCTGGTCATTTTTCA
Source organism: Macrobrachium rosenbergii (assembly GCF_040412425.1). Classification (NCBI taxonomy): domain Eukaryota; kingdom Metazoa; phylum Arthropoda; class Malacostraca; order Decapoda; family Palaemonidae; genus Macrobrachium; species Macrobrachium rosenbergii. The sequence continues at coordinate 870,036 of NC_089767.1, forward strand.
AAAAAGGAAAGGAGGACGATAGGTTGATGAAAATATAAAATCAACATTTTCAGGAGTAGGAGACGAAGGCCGGCGCGCGGCGTAGATACTTGAGCATGGAAGAGGTGTTGTAAAGGAACATCCTTGATATCCTGAAGACGAGAGACCAAGAGAGAATTAAACAGCACGTTGTGTGAGGGCGGCAAAGTGATCCGTCCACATTTCAACAGTTCAAGCATGAATTTACAGTGGCCGTTGTAAATACTTATGCTGTGAATGTTTACCCTTTCGATGGGATGATCTTGCATTATTCAAACAGTAAAGAACACCTGCAGAAATCTAACTGGCATGTCAGTAGTAAGAATAATATAAACTGATCTAATGACAAGACATCATATTGCGGAAGAGCCGCATTATATTCTTAGTTAAATAATGGCTGGAATTATAAAATACAAAGCGTTCTGTTCTATTCCGTATAAACCTACTTGGAAAGGTACTGGTATTCCAGTTTATTTGATAAGAGCGTTCGCTTATTTTGAATAATAATGAAAATAATACTAACAATAATGCTTACAGTGCAAAAATTCGATTTACTGTTGTTGGTTGTAAAGTTGAAGGGCGTACTGTTACATGTGGTAATACCACTTTTATTTGGTCTCTCTCTCTCTCTCTCTCTCTCTCTCTCTCTCTCTCTCTCTCTCTCTCTCTCTCTCTCTCCCCCTTCGATGCTTTCCTTTGCATCGATTAAATAGAATATCAAGTTGCACGTGTCGCTGGGGTTTTGCTTAGTTTAAAAAATCATCCTTTATCATACATGGTCGTTAGTCGTGATAGTTTTCTATTGTTTATGTGGCATTTTATGATGCTATATTTACTAAAATGCTTTGGACGCTGAACTCAAAATTTATATTCAGATCAACGACTGAAAGTCAATCGTTTGGAATCGAATCATGATATATGCTGACTCGTAGGTGGAAGCAATTAAGTATAAGCTTTGTAAAAGGATTAGAATAAATTTGCAAATTATTGAAACAGCACTGGAGGCTGGTACAACGGTATACTTTTAAATCCCTTAAAAATGAACCTGTGCGAAAATATCTTGTTATTTAAGTTATAAATGACTGTCACAAATACCTTGACCCGTCCACGATTTTGCTCTTTCCCATGATGCCTGTGGGGCCGATTGATTGAAAAGTGAGGAGGAAGCCTTTGCCCTGGACTGCGCATTACGTCATCGGATGTACCTTTTTCCAGTCCGTTAATTGGTCTTCGGCAATTGTTTTGTTGTGTTTTCTGTATGGCTTTTGTTTCATTGATCCCCTTGATACAACGAATCCAGGTAAAAAAATCATAGGTAAAAAAGACACAGAAAAAAGTCACAGGAGAAAAAGTGACATCAATCTTTCTTAGATCGTGACCCCCACGGGTTTTAACCCGGTATGTATCCACCTTTGCAGCGTGTTTAGTACAAGTCCCGTTGAAGATTACCGTAAAAACATAAACAAAAGACTGTAAATATCATAAAGATAATGACCCCCAAGAAATATTAGTCCTAGATAACGACCCCCGAAAGCCCTTGGGGGTCACTATAGGAAAGATCCAAAATATTTTCTGTGTTATTACATTAATTGCTTTAATTGCCACCATAATTTAATGTGACTCTTTTTTCCTGACTATTTTTCCTAGCCAAAATTATGACTTTTTTTCTGTGACTGTTTTTCCTGTGACTTTATTACCGGACACCGGTTTGAACAGGTGCTGTGTAGGTTTTGTAGGTGCAACCGTTTTGCCCTGGGTAGGAAAGTTCAAGTCACTACATTAACTTCTCTCTCTCTCTCTCTCTCTCTCTCTCTCTCTCTCTCTCTCTCTCTCTCTCTCTCTCTCTCTCTCCTACAGACTCACACACACATGTCCGATTAGACAGACTGTCATTTTAAGAGATTATAGACATGTCCTCACGGTTTCATATCGTTCTTGAGTAATGGTTGTCTTCAGTTTCCCGTTTGCATTTTCCCGATATGTAAGTGAGTGTTGCGCCAGCCTGGGACCTTTCCCTGAAAAAAAGCAGGACGCCATATCTTAAAACCTAACCATAGAATTTTCTTTAAAATAATCGCATTACGTTTCCCACACCCAGACGACTCTGTAGTTATCCAATTGACCAACCTAACCTAATTTAACCTAGGGGCATGGCAAAAAAACCTGGGCTGGTGCAATACTAGTATACATCTCGGGAATATGCTTCCCGTTATAATGTTATTGCTTCTATGTTGAATCATCATCATCGCCTCCAGCGTCGTTGACCTCGACCTCTTTATCCTGTATCCTTTCTTCCACTAATTTAACCATCTCCAACTTCCCTCCTCATTGTTCTTATCAAATAAGTCAGGGTTTTCCAACTCCTCTGGATCCCACAGGAGCCCAGCTAAAAATTTTACGTACTATTCTCCCACTGGTTGTGCGAACGGCATATCCAAGCCATCTCCATCTTCCTTTCATTATTGACTGGTCTGCATATGGGTTTTTTATCATTTCTGTTATGGTATCATTTCTTACTCTATCCCGCCATCTGACTTTTTAATGTTATTGTTAAAGCTCTATACTCAAATCACTGAATCCTTTAATACAGTTTTATTGTCATACCATGATTCCTGTTTTTTTATGTTCTTTAAGTTGGAAGTTTTCTTATTGTTCGGTAGAAATTGTGAAATTTCCTTGCAAACTCATTAGACTTGTAATTGGCTGAACAGTGGTAATTTCCAATGAGATGCTTGTTATGGATGAACTATTGCCGGTTTGTCGTAACGAGAGGGGATTTTTTGTTTTAGGTCAGTACACTTCCACATAAATATAATTGCAGAGATATTTTCTTGACGTAGACTTCACAGCAAAGAACAGGTCGATTACACTACAATCTCGTTAATGTAATTATGAAGAGCTACTGTGCACCAAGATCGATTTTGAATGGCTGTTGATAAAATTGTACTGTCAACTGGGTCCTGTTAGTATATTACATTATTCATTATAATACAACAGTTCCGTCAGGCTACACCTGGGTAAGATTAGCACTGGTTCATATCGTAATTATTACTCTTGACCACTGTCCTTTCTTGTATCTCTAGGTAACCCTCTCACATATCTATTTTAGAAATAATGAACTGATTATTACTTGAACAGGTATTTCAAAATGTTTCATTATCACTAAAGAGATGAAATTGAATCTATTCAGATACAAATTAAGAAAACGACTATGAAAAAACTAATTCACAAGTGTATAACTCAAGAGGTTTTTATGGTCTGTTATCAACTTCATTATTTTATTTTTCCTCCCTCATTCCTTACACACATATGCTTCGAATCCCAAAATCATTCATTCAGTTTACATAATCATCACCGTCAGTTCTGGTCCTTGCCATTCGCAGTACACTAAATCCCCCCGTTGTGTTACTTTAAGAATCCCACCTCTTTCTCAGTCGTTAAAATCGTCCAATATAAACATCATTTTCTCGTTCATACGTTTTTGTATCTTGTGTAGGTGTAGCTGAATAAAGGTACTTTGCAACAAGGGATCCTTGAATTCCGAAATCACATAAATAAAACTTTTGGTATTACTTTCTTACGGTCGGCAACACGTACCAAGGCATCGGAAGAAGTCCGTTTAAAGTCTCTTGTTTGCCAGTTACTAACTTTTCACTATCGCGTGACTCCTAGATAACTTTTAATTAAGATTAATGTTGCACCTGTTACTCAATAATTAGACTGTTTTAGGGACTCATGTTGATGAAAACCTGCTAAACTAATTTGTCGCTACTTCGCAAAATCAGATGTTACGGTGGTACAAAAATCCCAAATTGTGGTTATTAGCATATACCTTGACGCCTGACTTGCATCTACACATTCCTTTTTTTTTTTTTTTTTTGCATCCGTTATCGACGTTTTACTCCCTCCCAAGTTCCTTCTCAAATCTGTTGCAGACAACACTCTACGTTTCTTGCTTCTTCTGTTTTATGACCTACCTCGCATCTCATCGCACTATCGTCTGGCGGTTACTTGCTATTTGGTTTGATTTCAGCATATAAAAAGTAAATTTAGTTATGATAGGTATTTGATGAAAATTCTCCTTAAAGAAAAAAATAATTTATATTCTACAGATAAGTACCTCAACTGTGCACTTTAAAGTTTTTGAAAAATAGATAGGAATTGTTTTGATGTTTATGATTTATTTTCAGATGTTTCTTTTTGTAATTTTTTTTACATAAATTACATATATGTCATATGTATTTGTTTGTAAAATGTACTTGATATGATTGTTAAATAAAAAAATATCGATAACGAAAGTAAATTACAGTCCTTAAGTAACAATAAACAAAAAGGTTGTATATGATGCAGTTCTTCCTTACGGTGTTCACCTTGTGCATCATTAACAAATTAGAAATGCCGGATCATTATGGAGTAGGTGACGAGATCACCCATATACTTAGACCTCGCACGAGCAGGCGTAAATGCAGTGTGAAAAATTTGTGTTCTTATTCGTTTGGAGTTTTTGCTAGTATATAATTTATCCTCTGTATATATGCTTAACGTTTGTCCATATTCCCTATGACGTGCAATCTCTCTCTCTCTCTCTCTCTCTCTCTCTCTCTCTCTCTCTCTCTCTCTCTCTCTCTCTCTCTCTCTCCTGAGAGAAAAGCAGCTTGAAATATTAGGGACCCCTCTTGTATGTCCTTTCTGAGTCTGAGCTTATTACACAGTTTCTTTATATCCTGAAGGTGTTCATCATTCATCCTGTAGGGAAAAGCGGTGACTCGTATAAGCAGCTTATCTCACGTCAGTTTTGTTGGAGGGTGATTTTACTACGAACCAAGAGGCTCATTGTGAAGTTGCTTAAATGTATTAGCAACAAGGTGGTTCCTCCACAGAGTTCTTTCCGTATTGATTTCCTTGCACCCTTTTCCCAGTGCACGTCTCTTGGTAAATCAGATTTTTTCCCCGTTCTTTCGACCTCTGCACATTGAAAAATTATGGTTATCTTCAGTTGAATGGGTATTTCAACTCAGTAATGTACGCGAACTTCTCGTCAACATCAAAATATACAACAACTGAAAGTCGATGATTTTGAATTAGTTTGTTCATGCTGTGCATCAAAAGTTACACCAAACACCGTTGTGTTGGTACAGTTTGAGTAATTGCACTGATGAACGTGTTCGAAATTGGTATTTTATGCAAGCGCAACTGGCAGTGTAACTTTGAAAAGCTCGTCAATGAATTTACACATTGCGCTGACGCTGCTTGATTGAAAAATGAGGAAAGAAGCCTCTCTCTGCCTTGGTCTTGACAATTTGTTTAGCGATTTTATTGTCCGATTATTTTGCAATTGCAGTAAAATAGATTTGGGCAACAGTTTTAATCTGTCCTTGTACCACATTTGTCACTTCTTTATCTGCTGCTCTGTTTGCAGTTGTCGATGTCGAGGCTTTTTCTGTGTCCAGGGGCGCTCTCCTTTTGCTAGTCTTCGTTATTTACGATTTTGTTTTAATACTTTGTAACCGCCCCCCCCCCCACATCTCTCTCTCTCTCTCTCTCTCTCTCTCTCTCTCTCCAGAGTTACAGATTCTCTCCCGTAAATATGCTCTCTTATCCCCTGAGACACGTTATATAAGTTTTATTATGGCCGTGAAACTATGACTAATATGGTCTTTGTGTGCATATGTGAGTTAATGTTTCATCCATATTTCAGCTCCTCAGTTAAATTGAGCTTTTTTACTTATTTTGTTTTTTTCGTTTCTCCTTAATCTCGGTTCCTCCCGGTGATTGGAGGCGCTGAAGCAGGTAATAGATGCAATTCTCTTCCCTTGGACTTTCTTTAAATTCGGATATGTTGGCGTCGGAGCCTCCCCATTTCCTGTACCAGCTTCTAATTTTGCTATGACCTTGGATTCATTTTATTCCTTTTTTACATATGGTTTTTATTTATTTATTATTATTATTATTTTTTTTTTGGGGGTTATTCGTCGTTGTTTTCAGCTACATATTTCTAACACAAAATAGCATTATGCTGCTTTTATTAATCAGAATTGTCACTGGTTTTCCCTCAGTGTCTTTCATTAAAATTCTCCTCGTCAGATGTATTTTGTAAAAGTCGCTTCAGAATTTACATCTTCTTGATAAGATACGTTATTTCAAGCCATTTATGCTAAATATTTGCCCTAGTTATGCGTAGTGAGGCCCTCTGCAATTGAAAGGAAGCCTTGTCATTTTTATTTAAGGTGCCAGTTAACTCTTGTTCGAGACGCATATGTTTGAAAAGTTATATCACCGGAAAGTTGAAATCTCAACTCATCTGCTTCTTCTTAAAAGTTTTCATGAGGAATGAATGCAAGTAAAATACAACCCATCAACATATTATTAAACACTAGCTGATATTCCTTGGTGGCAAATGAAAATAAAATCTCCTTCAAACTTCGATAGTCGCATAGACACACACAAGCATACATACTATACACACACAATCACACAGTCACACATATATATATATATATATATATATATATATATATATATATATATATATATATATATATATATATATATATATATATATATATATATATATATATATATATATATATATATATATATATATATATATATATATATATATATATATATATATATATATATATATATATATATGTTACACCCAATCTGTGAAATTGCCCATTTCATGAAGTGGGCTAACCACTTGCCCATTTCATGAAGTGAGCAAACCACTTGCCCAGTTCATGAAATGGGCAAGTGGTTAGCCCACTTCATGAAATGGGCAAATGAACCCTTACCCATTTCATGAAATGGGCAGCCATGATGCATGAAAATATATCTTTGGTACAAAAAGAACCTTTTTATATATATGAATCTCGTGCTGCTGCTCCAAGATCAAATCTTTCTGCACTTCAATGTCATACAATATTATTCAGAGAAATTCAAATAAACGATCGTTATAACGACCATTAAAGTGTTTGTGCAGGAAGGCGGAAAAACTAACCAACACGAAAGGACTTTACTTAATGAAACAAGCTACTTTAAACACAACTTAGTGAAAGAAATATTACTAAAACTGAACAGCAATAAATACGGACATACACAAACTGGTTATATATTTTTTTCTTAGTATTGGGGTCAAAATAAGGAAAACTAGTACAAATTATTGTAATTTGAAAAAATACTTTTAATAAAATAAAATACAATTTTTTTAAACAGCTGTTTTAATCATTAAAAATATAGACAAATTTCACGTCTATGTAAGCAATGGTCATACATATCAAACAAATTTACAGTAATTACAAGCACTGTTGCATCGAAGGCTAGCTTTCAAACAAGAACACCGCTTTGACAAGCAATTGCTCCTGCAAAGACATCTCTGGTATCCTTGGCCACCACACACACTTCCTGCTCGAACTAGTTCGCGAATACTTAACTGTTGTTTGGGGATATTTTCAGGCAAAAGTCCTTTGTACTGAACAAATTCGAATTGATTTCTGGCAAGTTTACCATTGATAATTCCACTTTTTGTGCCAATCACATAACCACTGTCTTCAACTGCTAATACAACACCTACTATGTTAGGGGGGTCTCCTTTACTACGGTCAAATTGAGACACCGGTACAGACATTGTCTCCAACATCAACTGCTCGCATTGATCTAGTGCTGCGTGCTAACATTCGTTGAGCTTGCTTTTGAAGACCATACTCAGCTTCCTTTCTTGCCTGTTTTGCTGCATGCAGTACTTCGGTTGAGATATTTTCTTGTTCCATAGCAGGTTGCTGCTGAGAGTCTGCAACTGGATGTGGTTCACGTTCACATTCAGGGTCTACTGATATTAGGTCATCCCGAGCTGAATCTCCGGTAAGTGGAACTTCTGTAAGCCTTTCAAGTTCTTCTTCTTCTTCAATACCAGACCATATTTTGCTGATGAATGCATCTGGTAAATTTGACTTAAGACCACATCTTGGCTTGTTGCCAGTGAGCGCTTGATAGGGAGTCATCTTGATTGCCTCATGATATGAACTGTTCATGGCCCACTGAACAAAACGGACACCATAACTCCATTTAGCACAATTATTGTCTCTTATCCATGCCATGAGCTTGAGTTTCATATCCTCATTACCTCTTTTAATAGATCCCTGACTCTGGGGATGCCGAGGACGCCCATTTACTAAGATGAGTTCAGGCCATAGTGAGGCAAGTTCTTGGATCACTTCAGCTGTAAATTCACGTCCATTGTCAGACTGAAGGATGTGTGGTGCACCTATATCCAAGAAGATGAAAAGAAGTTCATTGGCAACCTCAGCTGCTGTCTTTGATTTCAGGGGACGAATCACATCAAACTTCGTTAGATACTCCATATAGTGCAGAATAAAGCGATAACTTCCATCCTTCATAGTCTGCATGTCGACCAGATCTACTTGTCCTCTTTCATTGAGATCTCTTACGGACAGTGGTCTGACTACAACTCCTGCTGCCGTTTCTTTTCTGCGACGCTTTTCAACACAGCGCTCACAATGCACGATATATAGTGACACAATTGATCTTGGAATATTTCCATATTGTTCACACACCTCCTTGTAAGTCTTCTTTTCGCCACCATGGCCGGTGTTAATGTGGGCTTGTTGGATAATTCCTGTGACTGATTCTTTAGTTGCCATATATTTTCCATTCTTCTTTTTAACTGTTTCTATTTCACCAAAGGATTGCAATCTGAAAAGTTTGCAAGATGTGGTAGTATTCTCTTTTAAACGTCTGTCCAGTCTTTCCTCTCTTCAAAACGGCAATTACAGTCTTCTCATATTCAGTAGACCACAAGGCAGCACAACTTGCTATTTGTTCTTCCATGACTAAAGCTTGAAGGGGTTATACAAGATACTTTGAAAATGCCATCATATATTATGTTAAAAGTGTTTCTATTACAACACTTAATAAAAGACTTTAAAACAACTTTTTCTGGTTTAACAACTAGTATGGAACAAATTTTAAGATTCATGCATAAAACTGCCCATTTCATGAAGGGGGCTAACCACTTGCCCATTTCATGAACTGGGCAAGTGGTTTGCTCACTTCATGAAATGGGCAAGTGGTTAGCCCACTTCATGAAATGGGCAATTTCACAGATTGGGTGTAACATATATATATATATATATATATATATATATATATATATATATATATATATATATATATATATATATATATATATATATATATATATATATATATATATATATATATATATATATATATATGTGTGTGTGTGTGTGTTTTCTGTTTGACTGTGTGATTGTGTGTATAGTATATATATATAATATATATATATATATATATATATATATATATATATATATATATATATATATATATATATATATATATATATATATATATATATATATATATATATATATATATATATATATATATATATACATACAGGGTATTTCGAAATTATAGCCCCCCCCTCTACAGCATAAACTAAAATTGATATGGACAAAAACAAAAGTAATTCAGAACAGGTATTTATTTAAGTTTCTCTCTGAGTATTTAATATTTTGTGTGGCCTCCATCTGCCTGTACCACAGCCTGCATTCTTGAGGGGTATGATTTCA
>NC_089767.1:884670-934670 GCF_040412425.1 Macrobrachium rosenbergii
ATGGGAGATTATTATTTTATGAAGTGAGACCAGGAAATAAACCCGAAATATCTGTAACTCCGAAAACATACAGAAGTGCCATGATTTCTCTTACAATAGGACAATTCAATATAAAAAACGTTAGAATTCTGCCTCTTATCAAGATTAAACTGCATGCCTTCTGCAGGAGATAATCTGCCATGGTATGTTTGCTAATCTACTCCGAACTCACTTGTTTATTTAAAAGAAAGATGGAGAACTGAAACAATCAAATGACACCAAGAGTTGAAGATTTATGGGAGTCGAGGACGTAGTGGCAGGTTTATGTATTTCACAAACAATTAAGATGGTTCTGTATCTCAGAGAAAAAATAAGCACCGACGCCTTTTTCTCGCGATTATATTACAATTATTATTGTTTTTGGAGTGTTCAGATTAATGGTAGCATACTCAACAGTCTCCCTTGTTGTTTCTATAATTGGAATTATCAGTTAATATTAATCTGTCCGTTAGTCACGGGCAACAGCAATTTGACAAATTACATTCATGTTGCCCTCATTTCATGTCGTTGCCTTTTTAAGAAACTCTTCGGGTTTCTTCACTGTTTACAGAAAATAATCTTGGTAAACCGTTGTTAAAATTCTACTGATTAAGGATTTTGTGAACAGTAGTGTTTCATCTGGTTCACCGTAGAATGCAATGTATCTCGGATCACTTTAGAAATTCCTGACATTTCTTTATTTTATTAGCATTGCCGTGTTTCCTTAGGGAACGAGGCTTTATGTCGCTTCTGTCCCACAAATGATTCTGGATCTGTTTCGGTGACCTAAGTCCAGTGAACCTTAAATGCCGAGTAGTCTGATAATAATCTTACTGCAAGTGAAAAGTATTAACAGCGGCATTTGCAGAACGCACAGTAGAGATCTACGGTGACCTGCACAGCAATAGTGGTAGTTAATCTCTACATCCAAGGTTAAAATGGAGTGCCTTGTGCCGCGTATGAATGTACAAACTAGTTTAAACAAATTTAAATTTAAAGGATGTTGTTTTTTCAATTGGTAAGTCGGCAAACATTGCGTTTTATCAAAAGCTTATTAATACAAAACCTTCACAGGGGATTAGTGCCGTCAGTGCACCTCATACGGTGCACTGTAGGCATTACTTAAGGTTCTTTGCAGCGTCCCTTCGGCCCCTAGCTGCAACCTCTTCTATTCCTTTTACTGTACCTCCGTACGTGTTCTCTTTCTTCCACCTTACTTTCCACCCTCTCCTGACAATTGATTCATAGTGCAACTGCGAAGTTTTCCTCCTTTCAAACCCTTTTACTATCAGTTTCCGTTTCAGAGCTGAATGACCTCATAGTTCCAGCGTTTGGCCTTTGGCCTAAATTCTGTATTTTATTCTAACCTATTAATAAAAAGATCATAATACTCCTTCCACATTTGGAGTTCATTGTGTAGAAACATTGAGCTATGTAAATGCTATGCCGATTTCATTTTATTTTATTTAATTTTTTTTTTTACAAAATTCAAGGAAAATCAATAAAAGAAAAAAAAACGTTCAAGGAAATTGTCTCAAACCAAGATATAAAAATGGTAATAATGCCGGCACTAAGCCAAAAGCTAAACTGTTGTTACCCTTAATAGCTCTGAATGCCGGTTTCTTTATTTAAACATTTTGCAATAGGCAAAAAACGATTTGAAGCTGTCGAGATGGTCAGTAAGGCCATTGTATCGAGCGCTCTAGTGTCGCTAGTTAATGAGAGTGACCGACCTCATGGAAAGAAAGTGTTGCGTGCGTGTCCTTTGCATACTAACTTTATTACCAGTTTTGCGTCGGTAGCCGTGTTTACAAACACTAGATCTATAACGCAGCAAAATGCCTAATGATACAGAGTGTGCATTAAATAGCTTTTTATGTAAACAATGACAAGGAAAACACTGTGAAGGAATAGAAAGTCCAGCGCTTGTAGACCCAGGCTGCGTTATACAGTAGCCTTGACTAATCGTCGGGAACTGAAGAAGCAAACAAACGTGAGTGTAAAGTTTTTGTTATTTTTTGTCACATTAAGTGTTTGGATAATTAGCGGAATAGGAGAAATAAGTCGGCTTAGTGTTTTGTTGATGGATATAACGGCATATGTACATATGGGTTATACAATGAATGGAACTTTAATTGCAGTTGTCATTACACGTAGCATATTTTCTAGAAGCCTCAGTAAACGTCATGGGTGAAGTGACTGATTCTCTATATTGTTCAAGACCGTACACAAGTATGTTAGCTTATGTAAAGTACATGTTACGTCATAATGAAAATTTATTCAAGGTGATTTTCATCTACCTACCCTTGATGGAAATGTAGAAAATTCTTAGAAACTCCTCCTTGTATATTTGAAACTATTTAAACGTAGTTTTAAATTTATAGGGACTAATGTATACTAACATCGGAGTATGCGAAGATACGGGTGTTCCCATTATTCCTTTGAGGATTCTAACCAGACTTTTTAACCTATTAATTGTAATACTAACATATGTAAGAGTATGCAGTATCTGATAGCGCCGCAGATAATTAAAACGCCATCGCGAGATAAGACAAAATCCGCTTAAATAATTCGTCACAAGCATCTGTAATAAAACTGACGTATTCGAAAATGAAAACGCAGAGTGAAAAATATTTAAAGACGCCGGGCCCTAGGAGGTAAAACGAGTTTTACTGGCCACCGGTCCCCTTGCTGAGAGAGAGAGAGAGAGAGAGAGAGAGAGAGAGAGAGAGAGAGAGAGAGAGAGAGAGCGCAATATGTTTACCTCAGTAAATAACATTTTTAAAAGGATAAATTGATATCAGTTCGTATATGTCGAGATTTATCACAGTATTTATAACGGGAACTATGTACATTTTCATGAGTTGGAATGTCACAGGGGTGTTAATAAAGATATAAGGTTTTATTAAAATTTAAATAAAATCTAAGCAAATTGAATTGTATTTTGAATATTTATTTACGGTAACTACATATTTACAGATTTAAACTGTCATCCATGCGCTTTGTGCCCTAAGCTTCGATCCCAAATGTTCAGCTTTTAATCCCTCAACTAGCCACTGCTCAGGTCTTAATTAAGGTCACGCTTGCTCTTTCTCTCCATATGGTGAAATAAATAGGTTGGAAGTCCAGATTGTAAGTCAGCAGTTGTTTGAAATTGCCACAGAGTGGCGAAACACCAGTCGTGGCAAATATCAATAAATTGGCGCCCTCCTACTTGCAATGGAATCATTTTTATTCTTACATTTTGGTGAATAACTGGGCCAAACATTATACATTTATTATTAAGGATTTTAATGTCATACTTGATAATCATTTGTTTCGCAGAGCAGTTTTAGTGCATAGGATACTTCTAATTGCTTACGAAGTATTTGCGTCAGTCGTTCAGCGTTTGCGCATTAATTGATTTGGTCTTACGAATTTCTTCCTGGTACTTCAGGAAAATGTAGTTTTGTGTTATACCGATGAAGTGGTATGTAATAGTAAAATAATGTGTTAATTAATTGAAACTAACATGTGCTGGGTTATGTGTTAAAGAACTTCATTCTTTATCAGTGAACATCCGGATGTTCTTGTTAGATCATTAGCGTTTTTTCACAAGTGTTCTAAATATTGTGTTCATTAATGAATAAGTGAATTACATAATATAGCTTTTATATATCACTGTCATTTGAACAGGGAGCGTCTATTTTGGAAGAATGAAAAACTGAATTTGAAACTAATTGTGTAACGTTCCCATTAAGATTAAGACAAAAAACGGTAAATTCTTTCCCGAGACTATGACGGTTAAATTGTTACTTAGCTTGCAATTCTTGTTATTGGGAAACACATCTCCCTTAGACTTAAGGGAAATCATTGCAAGGTTCTGAGCGATATAGTTGTTTTGGAAACGCTATTGATTTTTCCAAGCATGGGGTCAAGTACGTGATGAGGGAAAGGAAAAATAAGGCAAACCTTAATTACTGATACTCAGGTATTTTCATGGATATTTTTCCTGTCCATTAATACTACAGTCCTGTAATCTTTTCTTTTGAAAACTACACTTCATAATGATATAGGAATTTCATATAATCAAGAGTATGTGAAACAGCAGCACCCCCTTTTATCGCATTTCCTCAACAATAATCAGGGAAGGGGAATAATTACAAGGGTGTGACAAGTGATTGAAGGATTAAGCATCCTGTAGGTAGTACAAGTAGTGAAAATCGTCGTGATTAAGGTATTTAAGATTTGGTAAATGTATACTTTGATGAGGGAAAGGGACCGAAGTCATGTGTGAGGGGAATGAGTTGTGTCTTTGGGTAAACACAGAGGTGATAGAAGACTGCAAGAAGAGCTCAAAGGTGGCAAACTGGTTTAAAGGCGACGAACACTGTTCTACAACATTTAGACAGGAGAGTGACTAAGTGAGCCAAGGTGTGGTGGGTTTTTATGGCTCTCTATTTATCTTATGAAATGAAATATGCGACAAGTCAGGCAAGAAAGTAAATATGACGGATGACGGTAGGATGGTAGAAAATATAAGTCACAGAGTAGATGAAGTCGGGAAAGCAGCTGGGTGTGTTTAAAAGATTAGAAAGAGACCTGTCTGTGGAAGACAAGGTGTTGGTGATGTATGAAGTGAACGTTGAACAGTTTTCATCTATGGAAGTGAGATGGAAATGTTGAATATGAATGTCTATAATGTATATAATTGTTTCGGTACTGTTTGTGGCTTAATTAAGAAGAACTGAAACGGTGACTGCGAAATGTGGAGATATTAGACGAAAGGTGAAAGGGTAAGCGTAGGTGAAAGGACTGATCAAATAGTTTTGTGATGGTCTGGTCATTTTTCAAAAAAGGAAAGGAGGACGATAGGTTGATGAAAATGTCAAATCAAAATTTTCAGGAGTAGGAGACGAAGGCCGGCGGAGTAGATACTTGAGCATGGAAGAGGTGTTGTAAAGGAAGATCCTTGATATCCTGAAGACGAGAGACCAAGAGAGAATTAAACAGCAGATTGTGTGAGGGCGGCAAAGTGACCCGTTCACATTTCAACAGTTCAAGCATGAATTTACAGTGGCCATTGTAAATACTTGTGCTGTGAATGTTTACCCTTTCGATGGGATGATCTTGCATTATTGAAACAGTAAAGAACACCTGCAGAAATCTAACTGGCATGTCAGTAGTAAGAATAATATAAACTGATCTAATGACAAGACATCATATTGCAGAAAAGGCGCATTATATTCTTAGTTAAATAATGGGTGAATTTATAAAACACATACTCTCTTTTCTTTTTTTTAAAGTGAGCGTTCTATTCCGTATAAACCTACTTGGAAAGGTACTGGTATTCCAGTTTATTTGATAAGAGCGTTCGCTTATTTTGAATAATAATGAAAATAATACTGAAAATAATGCTTACAGTGCAAAAATTCGATTTACTGTTGTAAGTTGTAAAGTTGAAGGGCGTACTGTTACATGTGGTAATACCACTCTTATTTGGTCTCTCTCTCTCTCTCTCTCTCTCTCTCTCTCTCTCTCTTCAATGCTTTCCTTTGCATCGATTAAACAGAATATCAAGTTGCACGTGTCGCTGGGGTTTTGCTTAGGCTAAAGAATCATCCTTTATCATACATGGTCGTTAGTCGTGATAATTTTCTATGGTTTATGTGGCATTTTATGATGCTATATTTACTAAAATGCTTTGGACGCTGAACTCGAAATTTATATTCAGATCAACGACTGAAAGTCAATCGTTTGGAATCGAATCATGATATATGCTGACTCGTAGGTGGAAGCAATTAAGTATAAGCTTTGTAAAAGGATTAGAATAAATTTGCAAATTATTGAAACAGCACTGGAGGCTGGTACAACGGTATACTTTTAAATCCCTTAAAAATGAACCTGTGCGAAAATATCTTGTTATTTTAGATGACTGGTTATTGAAGTTATAAATGACTGTCACAAATACCTTGACCCGTCCACGATTTTGCTCTTTCCCATGATGCCTGTGGGGCCGATTGATTGAAAAGTGATGGAGGAAGACTTTACCCTGGACTGTGCATTACGTCATTGGATGGACCTTTTTCCAGTTCATTAATTGGTCTTCGGCAATTGTTTTGTTGTTTTTTCTGTATGGCTTTTGTTTCATTGATCCCCTTGATACACAGGCTCAAATGGTTTTAACGAATCCAGGTAAAAAAGTCACAGGTAAAAAAGACACAGAAAAAAGTCTCTGGAGAAAAAGTGACATTAATCTTTCTTAGATCGTGACCCCACGGGTTTTAACCCGGTATGTATCCACCTTTGCAGCGTGTTTAGTACAAGCCCCGTTGAAGATTACCGTTAAACAAAAGACTGTAAATATCATGAAGATAATGACCCCCAAGAAATATTAGTCCTAGATAACGACCCCCGAAAGCCCTTGGGGGTCACTATAGGAAAGATCCAAAATATTTTCTGTTTTATTACATTAAAAAATTGCTTTAATTGCCACCATAAATTAATGTGACTCTTTTTTCCAGACTGTTTTTCCTAGCCAAAATGTGACTTTTTTTCTGTGACTGTTTTTCCTGTGACTTTATAACCGGCCACCGGTTTGGACAGGTGCTGTGTAGGTTTTGTAGGTGCAACCGTTTTGCCCTGGGTAGGAAAGTTCAAGTCACTACGTTAACTTCTCTCTCTCTCTCTCTCTCTCTCTCTCTCTCTCTCTCTCTCTCTCTCTCTCTCTCTCTCTCTCTCTCTCTCTCTCTCCCCTACAGACACACACACACATGTCCGATTAGACAGACTGTCATTTTAAGAGTTTATAGACATGTCCTCACGGTTTCATATCGTTCTTGGGTAATGGTTGTCTTCAGTTTCCCGTTTGCATTTTCCCGATATGCAAGCGAGTGTTGCGCCAGCCTGGGACCTTTCCCTGAAAAAAAGCGGGACGCCATATCTTAAAACCTAACCATAGACTTTTCTTTAAAATAATCTCATTACGTTTCCCACACCCAAACCACTCTGTAATTAGCCAATTGACCAACCTAACCCAACCTAACCTAACTTAACCTAGGAGCATGGCAAAAAAACCTGGGCTGGTGCAATACTAGTTTACATCTCGGGAATATGCTTCCCGTTATAATGTTATTGCTTCTGTGTTAAATCATCATCATCGCCTCCAGCGAGTTCCTCGACTCGTTTATCCTGTACTTTTCTTCCACTAATTTCCAGTCATCTCCAACTTCCCTCCTCATTGTTCTTATCCAAGCAAGTCAGGGTTTGCCAACTCTTCTGGAACCCACAGGAACCCAGCTAAAAATTTTACGTACTGTTCTCCCAGGGGTTGTGCGAAGGACACATCCAGGCCATCTCCATCTTCCTTTCATTATTGACTGGTCTGCATATGGGTTTTTTATCATTTCTGTTATGGTATCATTTCTTACTCTATCCCGCCATCTGACTTTTTAATGTTATTGTTAAAGCTCTATACTCAAATCACTGAATCCTTTAATACAGTTTTATTGTCATACCATGATTACTGTTTTTTTATGCTCTTTAAGTTGGAAGTTTTCTTATTGTTCGGTAGAACATTGTGAAATTTCCTTGCAAACTCATTAGACTTGTAATTAGCTGAACAGTTGTAATTTCCAATGAGATGCGTTTATGGATGAACTATAACCGGTTTGTGGTAGCGAGAGGGGATTTTTTTTTCTAGGTCAGTACACTTCCACATAAATATAATTGCAGAGATATTTTCCTGATGTAGACTTCACAGCGAAGAACAGGTCGATTACATTACAATCTCGTTAATGTATTTATCATGAAGAGCTACGGTGCACCAAGATCGATTTTCAATGGCTGTTGATGAAAATTTACTGTCAACTGGGTCCTGTCAGTATATTACATTATTCATTATTATACAACAGTTCCGTCAGGCTACACCTGGTTAAGATTAGCACTGGCTTATATCGTAATTATTACTCTTGACCACTGCCCTTTGCCTGTACTGTATTTTCGTTATCTCTAGGTAACCCTGTCACATATATATTTTAGAAAGAATGAACTGATCATTACTTGAACAGGTATTTCAGAATGCTTCATTATCACTAAAGAGATGAAATTGAATGTATCCAAATACGAATTAAGAAAACTACTACGAAAGAAGTGATTTACAAATGTATAACTCAAAAGGTGTTTATACTCTTTTGTGAACTTCATTATTTTTCTTTCCCTCCCTCTTTCCTTACACACATATGCTTCGAATTGCTAATTCATTCGTTCAGTTTACATAGTCATCGTCGTCATTTCTGGTCCTTGCCATTCGCAGTACACTAAATCCCTCGGTTGTGTTGCTTTAAGAATCCCACCTCTCTCTCAGTCATCAAAGTCGTCCAGTACCAACAATATCATTTTCTCGTTCATACGTTATTGTATCTTGTGTACGTGTTGCTGAATAAAGGTACCTTGGAAAAAGGGATCCTTGACTTCCGAAAACACATAGATAAAACTTCTGGTACTGCTTTCTTGCGAACAGAAACACGTACAGTACCTTGCATCGGAAGAAGTCAGCTGAAGGCTCTTGTTTGCTTATTACTAACTTTTCAATTTCGCGTGACTCTTAGATATCTTTTAATTAAGATTAATCTTGCATCTGTTTCTCATTAATTATGTTGTTTTATGGATTCACGTGAATGAAAACCTGCTAAACTAATTTGTCGGTACTTCGAAAATCAGATATTATTGTGGTACCAAAATCCCAAATCGTGGTTGTTAGCATAAACCATGATGCCTGACTAGCATATACATATTCCTTTTTTTTTTTTTTTTTTTTTTTTTTTTGCATCCGTTATCGACGTTTCACTCCCAGTTCCTTCTCAGAACTGTTGCACACAACACCCTACGTTTCTTGCTTCTTCTGTTTTATGGCCTACCTCGTATCTCATTGCACTGTCGTCTGGCCGTTACTTACCATTTGGTTTGAATATCGATAACGAATGTAATTTACAGTCCTTAAGTAACATTAAACAAAAAGGTTGTATATGATGACAGTTCTTCCTTATGGTGTTCACCTTGTGCATCATTAAAGAATTAGAAATGGCGGATCCTAATGTAGTAGGTGCCGAGATCACCCATGTCTTAGACTTGGCACGAGCAGATGTAAATGCAGTGTGGAAAATTTGTGTTCATATTCGTTTCGATGTTTTACTGGTATATAATTTATCCTCTGTATATAGGCTATGCTTAATGTTTGTCCATATTCCCTATGACATAATCTCTCTCTCTCTCTCTCTCTCTCTCTCTCTCTCTCTCTCTCTCTCTCCCCGATAGAAAAGCAGCTTGAAATATTAGGGACCCCTCTTTTGTGTCCTTTCCGAGTCTGAGCTTATTAACACAGTTTCTTTATATCCTGAAGGGTGTTCATCATTCATCCTATAAGGAAAAGCCGTGACGCGTATAAGCAGCTTATCTCAAGTCAGTTTTGTTGAAAGGTGGTTTTACGACGAACCAGGAGGCTCAGTATGAAGTTGTTTAAGTGCATTAGCAACAAAGGTATTCAACAGTCGGAGGACGGATGTGGGTCCTCCACAGAGTTCTTTCCGCATTGATTTCCATGCACCCTTTTCCCGGTGCGCGTCTCTTGATAAATCAGACATTTTTTTCCGTTCTTTTGACCTCTGCACATTGAAAAATTATGGTTATCTCCAACTAAATGGGTTTTCGATACCAGTAATGTACATGAATTCGTCAGCATCAAAATATACAACGACTGAAAGTCGATGATTTTGAATTAGTTTGTTCATGCTGTGCGTCAAAAGTTACACCAAATACCGTTGTATTGATACAGTTTGAATAATTGCACTGATGAACATGTTCGAAATTGGTATTTTATGGAAGCGCAACTGGCACCACACTTGACAGTACTCTTACTAATATTTCACTTTCTAAACTATTCCCTACCATGGTTAGCTAGCTAACTGCCCTCACTCTTCTTTCACCCATCTTACCTATCAGCTAAAAAAAAAAAAAAAAAAAAACTGGCAGTGTAACTTTGAAAAGCTTGTCAATGTATTTACACATCGCGCTGACGCTGCTTGATTGAAAAATGATGAAAGAAGCCCTTCTCTGTCTTGCTCTTGACAATTTGTTTTGCGATTTAATGGTCTGATTGTTTTGTAAATGCAGTAAAATAGATTTGGGCAACATTTTTAATCTGTCTTTGTACCACGTTTCCCACTTCTTTATTTCCTGCTTTATTTGCTGCTTGGCGATGTCGAGGCTTGTTCTGTGTCCAGCGGCGTTCTCCTTTTGCTAGTCTCCGTTAATTACGATTTTGTTTAAATACTTTAACCCCCTCCCCCTCTCTCTCTCTCTCTCTCTCTCTCTCTCTCTCTCTCTCTCTCTCTCTCCAGAGTTACAAATCCTCTTCCGTAAATGTAAGCTAATGTTTCAATCATATTTCAGCTCCTCTGATAAATTGAGTTTTTTTTTTTACTTATTTTGTTTTTTCGTTTCTCCCTAATCTCGGTTCCTGCTGGTGATTGGAGGCGCTGAAGCAGGTAATAGATGCAATTCCTACCTCTTGGATTTTCTTTAAATTCTGATATGCTGGCGTCGGAGCTTCCCCATTTCTTGTGCCGGTTTCTAATTTTGCTATGACCGTGGACTCATTTTATTGTCCTTTTTGCATGTAATTTTTTTTTTTTTTTTTTTTTTTGGGGGGGGGAAGTTTATTCTTCTTTGTTTTCATCTACATATTTGTAAAAAAAAATAGCATTTTGCTGCTTTTATTAATTAAAATTGTCAGTGGTTTTCCCTCAGTGCCCTTCGGTAACATTCTCCGCCTCAGATGTATTTTATAAAAGTTGTCTCTGAATTTACTTCTTCATGATAAGATAGGTTATTTCAAGCCATTTATGTTAAATTTCTCCCCTAGTTGTACGTAGTGAGGCCCTCTGCAGTTGAAAGGAAGTCTTGGCATTTTTATTTAAGGTGCCAGTTTACTCTTATGTGATACTCTTATGTATGAAAAGACACATCTGCTTTTTCTTAAAAGTTTTCCTGAAGAATGAATGCAAGTAAAATAGAACCCATCATCATATTAAGTACTAGCTGATTTTCCTTGGTGGCAAATGAAAAGAAAATCTCCTTCAAACTTCGGTAATCGAATAGACACTCACAAGCGTACGTACTGTACACAAGCAATCACATACAAACATATATACATACATATATATATATATATATATATATATATATATATATATATATATATATATATATATATATATATATATATATATAGTTTAAACAGAAAAACAACAAATTCTGTGAGGCGGTTCAGGAAAATATTACCATAAAGTATTTGCTATATACATACACACACACACACACACACACACACACACACACACACACATATATATATATATATATATATATATATATATATATATATATATATATATATATATATCAAATACTTTTGGTGGTAACATTTTCTTGAACCGCCTCACAGAATGTTTTTTTCTTTTATGTTGAAATGATCTTCTTGTCCTGGTGATCAATTTTGCATGTGACGTAGCCTTTTCCAATTCAGAGAATTTGGATGATTGAACTGTAAACGTTTTAGAGATTTGGCCCTTTTTATTTTATTGCATTCCCTCTTGATAAACGTCCGGTCATCAGTAGTAATGTATGTGATTTTCGATTATGAATTTTTGGGGATCGAAAATTTAAATTTTCTGGGAAATATGATTTATAGCTTAATGAATTTGGCCCGATGGAATAACGTTATGTACGAAATTGCACTCTCTCTCTCTCTCTCTCTCTCTCTCTCTCTCTCTCTCTCTCTCTCTCTCTCTCTCTCTCTCTCTGCATAACTTATCAGAGAATCACACATACCTTTATTTTCTGCTGAATTTTCTTCATCAAAGAACTCATGACATAAAGAACGATTGCTTGAATACTTTTAAATTATTCTGAAGACTTTTCCATTTCCTTGACGTCCCAATGTTTTTCTGTTCTTGCTTCAGGTTATTCTGGCTTCCTCCATTATAAGAACCCAGAAGCCCATGATGATCTTCAGGTTATGCATGTTTATATATATTAGGTCAGTAATATAACATTACTTTGCACATGCTTAAACTGTCTTTCATTATCTGAATCATTGTCTGTCAGCCATCGGCTGAAGTTCTCTGTCGTAGCAGTTAGTTTAAGTTGCTTTCTTAGATATTAATATCCCCGCTTTTTTTTATTTTCAGTTGGTGTAGATTAGGTTTCTTATGTATACACATTCAGATTCAATGTAAATACACGTATACAGTATGTCATTTGAGAAAGAAAGTAAGATTGACAATACTAACTGGCGCGGAAAGTATTTAAGAGGAGGCAGTACATGCGTAGTGGATAAAAGCAGTTATGCTTCAAGTACCCGAAAATAAAGCAGCAAAGGGCAAAGAAAGCCACCTGGCCTTTTTTCTTCATTTCTTCCTTATCTCTCATTCTCCTCTCACTCCACACCTACAAAATAACGGGTATTTATATGAAATTGAGCCGCTTTTAGGGCGTCTAAAGAGGCCAGATCCTTGAAACCTCTCCCGCCCCACCCCACCCCACCCTGTGCATCTCTAGTTTTCGTTGGGCCTTCACTTTGTCACAATTCGGCTGTGAACGGAAAACGCAAACCCTCTTATCTTAAGACCACCAGATAATTATATGTTAAACAGTTCCCTTATTTGTTTTTTGCACGGACCCGTTTTGTTTCGTGGTGACGTACGCAAAACTTCTTTTCGTGATATTGGGTGCAATTTCTCATTTCGTCAAATATTTCCGTTGTGATTATCTCTCTCTCTGGAGTCATTCACAGAGAGAAAATTGTCTTTAATCAATATGTGCCCAGAACTTTATGGCGATCACTCATTTTTTGATCTTCAGATAGACTCCTTTGATCATTTTCGACGTTCTTGTCACGCCAATATAAGTTTCCAGAGGCAGAGTTTCAAGGTTCCGAATCGATCTATTAAGTGATAAAGGTACAAGCAGCTCTTGGTCACTTTGCCAATAAAATACTTGTATTGAGTTGAATCTGTGATGTACCGTACATTAACCTGTATAATTTATATGTGCACGTCCTGATGTCATGACATCAGTCAAAGAACGAGTTTCCTGTCACCTTCAGAGTCCCTTCTACCCGTTGTGAATTTCCTCTGAATTTAAATGGAGAAGAGAGAGAGAGAGAGAGAGAGAGAGAGAGAGAGAGAGAGAGAGAGAGAGAAGGTATTTATATAGTTGCGGGTGCTGCGAAGTGCTATTATCTCCAGTCTTGTATCTCTCGTTCACGTGCATTCGTCGTTGTAGTTATCAATTTCTTTTCGTTGTATTTTCCACTTTTTGTTGGTCATCCGTTATCTGTTCTGCGATGATTACCTTTTGTAGTTGCGTTGCGAGCTGGCACGTTTAGGAACATGACAGTCAATTTTATTTTACATATTCAATACCAGGGCGGTTATAAATGAGTGAATCCTGAAATTTGTTCAGTATCCATTCATGTATATCATTTTCCCAAATTAAACCTTTTATCATTCTATCGTTCATTCAGGAGTTAGACAAATTTACGCTATGTATATAACAAGTTAGCGAAAGAGTTGCTGGATTTAACGTCCTCTATTGTGTATTACAAAATCTGCAGCTTCAAATGACCGACATTTGTCAATTTCAAATAGCCATCTCTCTCTCTCTCTCTCTCTCTCTCTCTCTCTCTCTCTCTCTCTCTCTCTCTCTCACACACACACACACGCACACACATATGCACGTCCACGCAAGCACCCGTGTACTCTAATATGTGAGTTATATTGTACTTGTATGGTATCTTGCAAGGTACGCAGTCTATCTAGGCCGAGGTGGTTCAGATTTTAATGTCCATATTGAAAACATAGCCCCATGCAGTTTTAAATGTTGATATAAAAAAAAAATTATGAAATAGAGTATTCCTATTCCATTTTTCTGTCTACTGTTTCTTTAATATAAACTTGAATAATAATGCATGTAGACATAAGTATGTTCGTGCAACCCTTATGTAGCTTCTGTTACTTTGATAATTTCAACGGGTTCCTTGTATATTTTATCCTGTATATTACTTTTTTATAACTCCTTAACTCAGCAATTTTTAAGATTATTTTGAGTGTTTCTCTTGGCTGTTCCTTTTTATTTTATTTTATCTTATCGACAGTCGTAGAAAATTGACAACAACGATGTCACTGTTCCGTAACTAAGGTGGTCCACTGATAACCATTTTGAGGTACACTCCAAAAATTCATTGCCAGGCGTATATGTACACATTTCTCATACCCTTCAGGAATTCCTTATAAATACTGCTAGCGTTAGGAAAAGACACGTGAAGATCGTTGAATACGGTGTTGTATTTTGGTATTTTTAAATCTTGTTTTCCTTTACATTTATCCCTAGTTTTGTAATGCAAGACGTCACTGACGTGGTAGACACCTTGGGGCTTCCCACAGTGTTTTGGGGAGAGACCGTTGTCAAGGTCTATTGATTTTGCCCTTCAGTATCTAATGAGGACTGCGATGGGATGAGATGATAATTAGTAATCTGATTGCTGGCTTATTCTGTATAATGGGACTTATTCACTATCTGGAGATATAAAATTTTTCGTAGGCTTGTTATATGTTAAAGTATTTTTGTGAGGAACAATTTCAGTTTGTATATTTGACAGGTGTTTCCTTTGCTAAAAACAGCGAATTTAACAGAACAGAACGGCTAATGACCCTTTCTTGGAAAGTCTCCGAACCATTAACTCCAGTTTGGAAACTAATTTGAATATATACAGTAGTTCATTTACTTTGAATGAATGGGAAATAAAATATTCTGTGCGCGTGTGTGTGCGTGTGGTTCTTGACTCTTACTTTGGAGATCAATTATCAAATCTTTCGGGCTTCGGCTGTTCCACACTTGAGTGTCCTCGGCAGTGTGAAATGAAATTATTTATTAATTCAAACAGCGGGTAAAATGGAGTGCAACTTTTTGTTGTTGTTAGGAGAACATCTCTCGCCAGAGTATTGATTTTTCTAGCATGTATATTTACCATTAGTAGTTAACCACAGCCACGTTATGTTTCCTATCCGTTTGGTTCCTTGTTCACTGACGCAGGCATATCCGAGAGATACTTTTTACCTTTGCTTCTTACTCTGGGTTATGCCGCTTTTGTTCATAGGTGTAATGAGGTTATTTTTAACGAACTTACCAAGCCCTCCTATTATGAAGGGGCAAGAATCTCGCGTGCTTACATGCTGGATTCGACACTAATGCACAGCGCTCAGTAGA
Source organism: Macrobrachium rosenbergii (assembly GCF_040412425.1). Classification (NCBI taxonomy): domain Eukaryota; kingdom Metazoa; phylum Arthropoda; class Malacostraca; order Decapoda; family Palaemonidae; genus Macrobrachium; species Macrobrachium rosenbergii. The sequence goes on from NC_089767.1 coordinate 899,995, forward strand.
CAAGGGTAAGTGAGCGTCTTTCAAGTTGTAATAAGTTTGTAAGCTGTAGTCCTGAATACAACGGGAAAAAATGAACTTGGCTCAAGCGCTACAGTAGGATTTGGTTCACCTGTAGATGAAAGAACCACCTATGAAACTCCAGGGTGACTTTACAAGATTATTGCTATAACTAAGCGCCAGAAGATTTATGTGATGAAGCTAAAACTTCACTGAAAAGATTCGACGTTCTCTCTCTCTCTCTCTCTCTCTCTCTCTCTCTCTCTCCCCCCACCATAACAGAATTTCAGTTCGCAAGAGTGGACAGTTTACTAGGGATTTATCTCTTATGGTGGAATTCATCTTCATCGCCTGCCAAACCAGCATATACCACTAATCCTATTACTGCGATTAGCAACGTTCTGCGTTCTAATTTGACTAAAGCTCTACCGATTTTTTTTCTTCTCTTTACTTCCACTTCATTTTCGTAACTGTCTATGAGAAATGAATGATAAAACATCCGAACAACGTAGATTGTGCCTTAGAGCTCTTAATTGTCCAGTATTGACTTGCTTTTCATTTGTTTTCGGTTTCTCTGTGGCAGAAGAGTTCTTGCCTCCCTCGTAAATGGTTCTCCGACTTTTAATAGTAATAAATTTTCCAGATTGGATCTGGCTGTTTTCTGTGTTTTCATATTATATGATGATTGCTTCCTTGTTTATCTCTGCACGTTCTACCCAATCTCCAAGTTGTTTTATGGCTGGTTTTCGGTATGTAGTGTATACGACCTCCGTCACTGTTGTTACAGTAAAATAAAGTAGAAGGACAAATGTTATTTCTTATGACGGATAACCCTATCGAATAAAAAGGATCGATGATTGTATTACTGTACCTCTTCAAGAAAATGGGCAGTGTCTTGTTATTATCGAGTTTTTGTGATGGAGTTGAAGTTTGTTGGGGCAAAAGGGGCAATTTAAGATGTTCAGTCTCTTATGCAACAGGGAGAAGGAGATGGACGGGTGAGGGAATGAATATGGATCTTCCTTTTATTGTGCATATTCCATCCTAAAAGATGTTGATGTGATCGAAATGCTTTGTTTCATGTTTAATGGCAGTGTGATTTTGAGCCATTACTTGCTTACCAGGATAAAACATCAGAAATTGTGATAATGAGTGAAAGTCATGTTCTCAGGCATTACGCTTCATGACAGTGGAAGGTAATGTTATACATATGTCTGGCAGAATCATTTCACATTTTACTCCACAATTTGTTAATGGCTCAGTGTTTATATGTGGCCCGTTTTCAGTGAGTGTTATAAATGATTTCAAGGAGGCTTTCAGATGTGAATTTGCATGTGGCTTGGCACGGAATACTGTAGTAGTGAGACTTGGGTTTGTCCATGGCATTCTGAAGGCAAATGCTGAAGCTTGGAAATGTTTCATTGAGCCAAAAATCACCTATAAATATCGATGTGGTAAACATTATTGAACTTCCATTTTTGCTCAGAGAGAGAGAGAGAGAGAGAGAGAGAGAGAGAGAGAGAGAGAGAGAGAGAGAGAGAAAGAGTGGGGGGGGGGCTGTGGTGTAGAATACCGGCCCACATTTTGATAAATGTAAAATCATAACTTGTGATTACCCGGATTATTGGTTTTCGTAGACTGGTGTTACAATACCATTGGTCACTGAGTCCCGAAATATTATTTTTTAAATAATAATTTTTAAAAAACCGGTATAAATAGTTTCAAGAAACCTTGATTCAATGCGTATACTTTATAAATCCATGCATATTGCATAAAATTTCTTATAAAACGGTTTGAAATTCGGGAAACATAGTTTATTTATTTTTTTTATATAAAACACCTTGATTATAGGATATAAGGAACTGAATGGCATGCGAAACAATGTACAACCTTCAGGGATTAAAGCACGGCTGAAGAGGCCTTAAAGAGGGGAAAGGTCTTGTAACTTTTATCGTCCTCCGACGTGAGAATAATTTTTCACTGGAATTATTTCTCGCCCATGTTCAGCCTGTTGGGAGCGATGTGCATATTTATTTTCCCCGTCTCTAGGGCAGAGAACATAGAAAGATAAAAGTCATTACTGGTTTATTTACTTGGAAAACCATGGGAATATTTTATCCTGTTTGCAATGACTATGGGTATTTTTTGTGTATAGGCTTCACGAACTGAGTTACTTAAAAGACTTATACAGTAAATGGGATTCCCCTTGTTCTGTGCATATTTTTTGTGTATATCTTCACGAATTGAGTCACTTAAAAGACTTATACAGTAAATGGGATTCCCCTTGTTCTAAATCCATTACAACCTTACTTCTTAATAAGAGTGTCATATAACGGTCCGTACTGAATATTAGTCGATCATGAAACCTGGAAAGTTAATCTCGGAAGAAATTTTTGTTTTGTTACCATGCTCATTCGGAAATTCCTTCGTGGGCCCACGAACCGTGCATATGAAAACATTTAAATCATAAACCTTCTTTGAATGAGGTCGAATCATACTTCGGGATGTCATTTTCGCTTTGCATCATCTTAGTTGAAAGCAAGCCATTGCCACCCAACAAGTCCTTCTTGAAAAGTGCTCAATAAGATTTTACAAAAGCCACTTCACACTTCGTCTATTCCCCACGAGTTCATTTCCGCAGATGCGATAGATAGAAGAGAGAGTCAGAGCAATTTTAAATATCAGTCACTTCGGTCAGAAGGACCGCTTAAATTTGGTTCAGACGAAGGAGTAAGCGTTGCCTTAGTGTGCTTGAGAGAGAGAGAGAGAGAGAGAGAGAGAGAGAGAGAGAGAGAGAGAGAGAGAGAAAGTGCCGCTGTCCACACATGGATCTTGTGCCTATTTTGCATGTTTATGCAGGCCTAATCTATAACCGCTGATAACTTATAACTTTGTTGGAACAAATGCTCTTCATTAATGGGACTGTGTTTGCTTTGTAATTTCATAGAATAGTTCGGATGAATTGACAGCGTATCTGGGTATGTAAACATGTCCTCCAATGTGTAGAGTAGATAAAATTTATCACCTACTTTACTGTGTATACAAGAACCCTGCTATGAAACGTGAAAAGAAAGAAATTCGTTGAACTGTACCGATTTTTTTTTAGCAGCGTTCGTGATAAATATTTTTAATAAAACTTCACAGAAGGATGGTGCAGGATATTTAAATCATTGAAAGTTAGGCTTTGCACTGAAACGTTTATGGTGCCACAATAAAAGTTAAAAGAATTTTCGAGTTAAAACTTTAGAAAAGCTTCAGCAAAAGCATTCAAAGGATCTTTATAATTTTGTCGCAGGATTTTCGGTTTCTGCTCTGTTGATTCCTTGTTATTTGGACATAGCAAATATTGACATATGTATATGAACAAATTTATATATATATATATATATATATATATATATATATATATATATATATATATATAGAATTGTGCATATACTTATGTCAATATTTGCTATGTCTAAATAACAAGGAATCAACAGAGTGGAAACCGAAAATACTGCGAAGAAAACAATAAAAATCCTTTGAATGGTTTTGCTGAAGCTTTTCTCACGTTTTAACTTGAAAATCTTTTCACTCTATTGTACATGAACGTATATATATATATATATATATATATATATATATATATATATATATATATATATATATATATATATATATATGTATATGTATTGTGTATATGTATATTTTTATATTTATATATATATATATATATATATATATATATATATATATATATATTTATATATTTATATATATATATATATATATATATATATATATATATATATATATATGTATATTTATATAATATATATATATATATATATATATATATATATATATATATATATATATATATATATATATATGTATATTTATATATATATTTATATATATGTAAATATTTATATATATATATATATATATATATATATATTATATATATATATATATATATATATATATATATATATATATATATATATATATATATATATATATATATATATATGTGTGTGTGTGTCAGTTTGCTTTACACTACCGGTGTGGGTAGGTGTCTTTTTTATTTATTTATTTAATTTTTATTATTATTTTTTTTTTTCGTATTGGCCCCAGCCTTCTTCTGCTGTTCTTTTCTTTTAAAATATTTTTTAAAATATTTTTAAATATCTTGTGAGTGTTTTTAAGGTTGTCCTTTTTTTTTTCCTTTTAATTTTCATTTAATATGGTGTTAAATATATAATGTGTATACCTTTTAGTGTTAATACACAGTACTGTTTAAGTTCATCGCTTTTTCAGCCTAGAAGATGTATCAAGAGATACGAAACGTCGGCGTAAAAATAAATGGATAAGAAGAAAGAACGCCTTTCTGTTGCTCCAATTTGTCTGTTGTTTGAGTGTCTGCTCCTGTCTTCATTCTTTTTATATATATATTATATATATATATATATATATATATATATATATATATATATATATATATATATATATATATATATATATATATATATACAGCCCATCATATGACTGGGTTGCTATGTGGGTACATGAGTTCGTATGTTACAGAATCTCGATTTTGTGTCTAATTCTGCCCAAAAATTAGTCCGGTCTTTCATTACCGTAGCTGAAGCAGTATCGTCAAGACGTTGCTGTTGTGTGTGCATTCGCTTAGAACCGGCAGAATAAGATGTCATGGTTGTGGTGGTTGTGGTGATGACTTTATGGGCAATGATATGATGTAGTCATGATGATGTGATTATAGAGACATACAATGCATACCTTGCAAAGTATAATATCTCTGTGTGGATTGACTTTTTGAGACTTGACTTAATAATACTTAAGTTGGAGTATGTGGTGAAGATTTTGAGTTTGCAGGCCATTAGCCATGATTAGACTTTTGAGTTAGGGTTGGATTATTTTTTGGCTTGACAATTTCATTCATGATGCATTTTAATCTTTGCTTTGTTTATTCATTACTTGTTGGGTTGCTTTAAATAATAAATCTATTTTTGTAGGAAAGATTGCGTTTTCCTTATACGAACCATTTCATTTCTTTAATATGGAATGCAAGAGAGAGAGAGGGAAGAATGCATGAAATGGAACAGCAAAAGACTCGCTGTTGAAAGAGAAGGGGTGTGGGACCTAAGGGCGGAGTGAATGTCAGGGAGTGGAGTAAGGGCCGACCCCCATCGCCTTCTGAAGACAGACCAATCGGCATGTTACCTTATATTCCTACACGGAATATTTTATCTGTTTCCAAAAGGTGTTACAGATAGAATTGGTGGCAGAACGGAAATAATAGCAGCGTGAAAGTGGAAATAATAGCAGCGTGAAAATTTTAGTAGATTTTTTAAAATACACTAATTGGTAACGTTAATGCCCAAGACACGGGACAGCCTGGGGCGACTGAGCGAGATGAATGATCACCAGTTTTAAAAGAGCGTGGCTGTGATAAGCGTGTCGAGTGTCGTGTTATCACGATAATTTTTTTTTTTTTTGTGCTATTCGTGTATCCGGGAGTGGGGAGTTGTGGAAATAGACCTGGGTGATATATAGAGTAATCTGGGGTTAAGAATATACCCAATGAAATGTGATTAGTGGTGATTGTGAGTTAATTAAGTGTGTGATGATTCTTCAAAAGTCACACCCATCTTTTTTTTTCTCTGCTTCGTCTTCGAGATGGTGACGTCACAGGTTGCACAGAGCTCCGTTTTCTGTTAGCAGACTGAGTGTTGAGTACCCCCGTTTTCAGTTTTTCTTTTTAGGAGAAGCTTAACCTTTTGTTGTTCTCCCGTTTTCTTTCTTTTTTTTTGTTTCTTATGTTGTTACGTTCGGGTCGCCGAATTTTGCGCAAAATGTCAGATTCAGAAGCAGGGCCGTCCCAGTCGGTCGTGACCCATAAGTTAACAAATTTTAATGCAGGCATTACAAACTTTAAAGGCCTAGTTGATGGGAAAGTAACACAGAATGTAGAGACATTTATTGAATCAGTAGATAATTATCTGAATTCTAGGAAGATTACAAATGGTGCCGATGCTTTAAGAGAAGCAAAGGCTTTCTTAGATTTAGACAAAGGAGACATTGGCGAACGAGCACGAGGTTTCGGGTTCAGAAAGTGTAAAACTTGGAAAGAACTTCAGGAATTCTTACGCACGTCATACGGCGGAATTGACCGCGAGTGCATTGTCCGGAACTTACGTGCCCTTATCAGAACTAGGAAGGGTAATGATTCATTAATAGCGTACAGTGCTCGCTTATTTGATGCAGTAGGTGAGATAAAGAAATCTATGATAAACTCTACATGGGTAAATGGAAACATTTCTTTAGATAATTTTGAAAAACTGCTACACTTTGCTTGCCTTTTAACGTCAGTCCCAGATATAATTACAGATAGTTTTGATAAAAGAATTGATAAGGACACAGATGAATCTTTTTTGTTTGCACAGGTTAACAAAATTCTATCAAAATGCCCGACTCTAGACAGTAGTTTTGTGAAGGGAGGTGCTAAGATTTCAGCTACAGTGTCAAAACCGCAGAATAATGCGAACTCCTCAAATCTAGGAAATGATGCAGGAGCGAAATCATGTGCACGGGTGGAATTTAGGAAAACCTCAGAGAGATCAGTAACAACAATTCGTTGTTTTAATTGTGATAAATTAGGACATAGTAAATCGAATTGCAGAGTGAGATATTGTTCAGCTTGCAAATCTTCAGACCATGGGTGGAGATTTTGCCCAGCCACAAAGAATAGAGAATATTCAAGGAAAACACGGGGTAGTTTTGTTAGATGTGACAGGAGAATTCCACATGATGCAAGTTCTAGGTACACAAACGAACATCAGAATTTTCACAAGATGAGTTCGAAAACGGACACAGGATAATGAGCAATCAGGTCTTAGAGTCAGCAGAACATAGGCCGATTGTACGTGGATTTTCTAATGGCAGTGAAATTTCTATTTTCATTGATTCTGGTAGCTCAGTTAACCTAGTAAATGCTGACCTTTTTCACTCGAAGTTTCCAGAGTGTAAATTAGTCCCTACTAATGAGACAGTGTGTGACGTACAAGCGAGGAAACTGAATATTTTAGGTTCGTCATTTCTTACGCTTTGTATCGGTGAAAAGACAATAGTAGAATCATTTTTGGTCATAGAAGGATTAGCCTTAGGTGAAATGGTTTTGCTAGGACACCCTTCTTGCATGCGACATAACATCAACATTCTTACGGGAATTCAGGGGATTACAATAGGTGAGCCAGGTTGTTTTGTTCCATATATACACAGGAAAAAACTTGTGAGAAACCCAAGACGCAGTCTGAGACATGTGTAACACAGTCATTAGAGAGTGAAGACATTCCGCAAAAGTCTTTCAAAGGATTTTTGTTGGAAGATATTGAATTGCAACCACGAGTTCCTACATTGGCTAAAGTGTTCTTGAAAGAGAAACTCAAGTTTTGTTCTTCAAAAACGTTGTGAGTACGATGTCAATTGTTGAGGGAACCGAGAAATTCAAAGACGTTGTGAAGTTTTTCTATTTTCGGTGTCAGTAAATGAAGTTTCAGTCTGCAGGAAATGACTAACTACACCTCCACTGGGAGTAGAATTAGTTAGCTATCAAGACTCAGTGAAAAATATCACAAGGGTACTTATGTAATTGATTTTGAAGAGTTTAAGGAAGAACATAAGATTAGTGAGTTTTTGTGGAGACATAAGATATGTTTTGTGGAGACAGTAACGAGGAGGAGCTGCAATTCAGAAGTCAAGTTCTTCATGAACATTTGGCTAAAGCTGATTATTCCGAGTATTCAGATAAAGTAGAGAAAGTGTTGAAAGAATATTTAGATATTATTGCTTTCGAGGGAGATAAATTAGGAGTTACAGATGTTTTAGAACATTCAATTCGCCTAGAGAAAGGTACAAATCCCATATATATTCCAGCATATCGAATTCCCTTTAAGATCAGAGAGGAAGTAGAAAAGGCAGTTCAGAGGTGGGAGTCGGAAGGAATTATCAGGCCGAGTTCTTCACCTTATAACTTTCCTTTACTAGCGGTTCCGAAGAAAGACGGTAGTATCAGAGTTTGTGTAGATTTTCGTAAATTGAACGAAAAGACATGCCCAGATAGATATCCTGTAGCTTGTTTGCCTGATTTATTTGTTGAGATCGGTGGCAAGAATATATATTCATCTATAGATCTTATGCAAGGGTTTTTACAAGTTCCGTTTTGTGAGAGTAGCCGTAAATATACAGCATTTTCGGTACCAAAGGGGCATTACAAGTTTAATAGGATGCCTTTCGGATTACAAGGGTCCCCAATAACATTTACTAGGCTAGTTAACACAGTACTTCATGGTTTGTTAGGAAAGTCGGTGTTTGTGTACATGGATGACATTCTCATATGCACAGATACGATTGAAGAACATCTAAAGGTGTTAAAAGAAGTCCTCAAGCGATTACGGTTCGCTGGATTAAAGGTCAAATTGGCCAAATGTGAGTTTCTGAAGAGAAAAATTGTCTATTTAGGTCATGTTATCTCTAAAGAGGGAGTCAGAGTGAATGATGAGAAAGTTAAAGCCATTGTGAGTTTTCCAGTTCCCAAAACCAGGAAACAGATTCGTTCGTTCCTAGGTATGTCGGGTTTCTTTCGCCGTTTTGTGCGGAATTTTTCTACAATAGCGTCTCCATTGACAGATTTGTTACAAGAAGACGTTAAGTTTGTTTGGGATGACAGTCAGCAATTAGCTTTTGAGAAGCTTAAGAATGCTTTGCTGAACCCACCTGTTTTGAAGTTTCCAGATTTTAGTCAACCGTTCACCTTAGTGACTGACGCGAGTCAGGAAGGTATAGGTGCGTGTTTGATGCAGAAATTTGAGGGAAAATTACACCCAATTGCTTTTTATAGCAGAAAGTTCAAAACGCGTGGTAGTAACGAAAGGCTGATGTCAGTTGTGGACAAGGAGGCTTTCGCAGTCGTCTCTAGCCTTGTTCATTTTAAGATGTTGTTGTTGGGAAATAAAGTTGAGATTTTTACAGATCATCAACCGTTGTTAGAGCGTTTTAATAAGCCAAATTTGTCGCCCAAGAGAGCGCGTTGGTTTTTGACATTGAGAGATTTTGATGCAAACCTCAAATACATTGAAGGTAAGCATAATGTGGTTGCAGATGCATTGAGCAGATATTTTCCGGTTGAGGATGAGGGAGTACAAACCGAATCCTGCGTGGGAGACGAGAGTAAACATTTGGTGTCTAATGTCTCGGATACTAGTAGTTCTGAGATATTGCATGTAGAGGACAAACACGTTTCTACAGTGCATACTTCGGGGAGAAATAGTGAGTCGACAGTCTCGGGAGAGATTGTTGTTCGTGATATTGAGGGTGACGCTGTGTGTTATATTACGGGTGAAAATGTCACTTGGGACATAGGCTTGCTCGAACAAAAGCAAGATGAGGATAAATTGTTGTCAGATGCTAAGGCATTTCTTAGGGGAGTTTCACTGAAGAAAGGGTATAAGTTGCCTTTTTTTGGTCTAGAGTTGGAGAATAATTTATGGGTGAGGAAAGTTAAGTATAATTTGCGAAGTACTCGAAGCATGGGTGAAATTACACAAATCATCGTGCCAGAGAGTCTAGTACCACAAGTTCTAGACATTGTACATTGTAAATTTGGTTCTCCTCATTTAGGTGTGGACAAGACGTATGAAAACGTCAGGTCAAAGTTCTTTTAGAAAAATATGTTTTCCGCAGTGGAGGCCTTTGTAAAGAGTTGCGCTGTTTGCAATGCGAATAAGCCGGCGACGACGGTGTCGTGTCGTTTGGGTTCATATCCCGTACCAAATAGGCTGTTTCAGAGAGTGCATATGGATATTCTGGGTAACTTCTCAGAGTCAGCTTATGGTTATAGGCATTTATTAGTAGTTGTTGACGAGTTAACTCGTTTTGTCGAGATTTTCCCACTGAAGTACAAGTCAGCTGAGGAAGTTGCTATAGCGTTCTTTAAGGGGATAATTTGTAGATATGGTGTTCCTGAATGTCTGATCACAGACAATGGTAGGGAGTTTATTAATAAGACTTTAGAGGGTCTTGCCAATTTATTGGGGATAAAGAAAGTATCTATAATCCCGTATAGACCTGAAGCGAATGGGTTATGTGAGAGGGCAAATCGGAAAGTAATCGAAGCTTTATGCATGACAGTGGGTGGTTCCGATTCACACTGGGACAGATCTTTGGAGGAAGTGCGATATAGTATCAATACTATAACGAATGACACAATTAAGATATCTCCAGCAGAAGTTTTGTATGGGTACAAGTTGAAAGGACCTTTTGATTTGTTACCAGAGCGAGTTCAGGGTGATGTTACGGTCACTTCGTTGATAAATACAGCGAGAGAAAGATTTGCACGTATCAGTAAAGAACTTGAGCTTAGTTCGCGCGCAATGGTAGAGAAAAGTAACGCGAAATCGCGGGGAGTAGCTTTTTCGATGGGTGATAGAGTGTTTGTTAAAGTGAATGTTCGGAATGATCTGAATTATAAATTAAGTCCGAAGTTCCACGGACCTTTTGAGATTGTAGAGATCAAAAGAGGGAATAGATTTGTAGTAAAAGATGTAAATACTGGTGTGACGAAATTAACTTATATTTCAAATTTAAAGAAAGTTGGGATGTAATGGAACATTTGTATATAATTTGAGGGATAAATGGGTTGATATCTGTATATATTGTATATAATACTTGTTTTTTTTTTTTTTTTTTTTTGTCTCGTGTTAATTTTGGATGAAGTAGAGAATAGGAGAAGTAAAAGAGCAGCACCTTTAGTTCTTTTAGGTGTTGGTGTGATTGCTGCGATTGGAGTGATGTCCATTGGGAGTTTAGTCAAAGTAGCAAAAGTTCAAAGAGACTTAATAGCTCAGGGGAAACAGTTAAATCAGTTTCAAGAAAGTAATAAGAAATTGAGTAATAGTTTTGAAACAATGAGACGTTCATTGAATGATTTGTCAGTTTCAGTGGAAGGTTTGAAAGAAGATCTTGATGTGACAATAGCACTTCTTACGATCCAACATACCGTTCTTAATGTTGAGAAAGAAACTGATTCTCTAAGGACAGAAGTGCAAATGCGAGTTAAAACAATTATTGCTGCAGCAGATGGTCGTGTGTATGGTGATATATTACCTTTGGGATACTTAGAAAATGTTCTAAGGAATTCCGCTTATCTACATGGGGCGAAAGTATTGTTCACGGGAGGAGATTTGTATTTATATTATAATGTTTTGAGGGTGAGATTGTCTGATCAGGGATTGATAGTATACGTTCCTGTCAGTACGATGAAGCCTTTTGTTAGTTTTGTTATTAGACCTTTTCCGAGTGCTTTTGGAAACTTAGTAGTGATATGGAAGGGATTAGAGATCATGTTCATTTTGGGAGATCAATATCAAGGTTTGGGAGTTGATTATAAGACAGGTTGTACCTTGGTTGGGGGAAGTATGTGTGTGACAGTAATGTTTTCCAGTTGCAAGTTGTATCTGTGGGTGGTTGTGAATTATCTTTAGTTCATAGACAGACTCCGACTGAATGTGACTTTATACAGTTTCCACGTGAATACCACATGATCACCACCAGCACTCTAACTGCCCTGTATTGCAAAGAATGCTCCCTTACGACGATGTGCCAGAGTAACCAGACGACGACGTTCGTTCTTCGAGGGTCCAAGCTGTTCGACCCATCCTACAGAATCCTGTCTACGGACTTTCTCGTACTTAGCCGTGCTGTGTTCAACAGTTCCGAGAAGATAATCATGCGTCATATGCATAACGATCACGATATAGTTCCAGTGCCTTCGACAGAGATACCGATAACTGTCCCGCCGATGGAAGAGATCGAGGATACGTTCATGGTCGAGTACCGTGAATATTTGTTGCCGGCCGTCTTAATAATTTTAGTGGCTGTTTTTCTGATAGTTCTTATTATGGGAGTAGTAAAGCTCATTTGTGCTTGAAAGACTTCACGCAAGTGCTCTAAGACAATACCCCCAGTAGATGTGCAAGTACGTCACGAGGGCAGTACCTAATGCTGTAGTTCAGTAGACATTGCTAATTGAACATAAGCCCTATCTGTTATGTTTTATACATATGCTTTTGTTTTAGTTTGCCGTTAAGGAGAGCGAGACGCTCTTATGGGGTGGCCGAGCACTATTTCAGAAAATATGGCCGCTTTAACATTGTCAGGAGTAGAGGTGTGATGAAAGGAATCTTGGTTGTGAGATGGTACTGTCGTGAAGCCGTCAGTTGCGAAATTGTTCATTCAGCAAATACTTCAAAACATCTGCAATTAACCTGATGAGCACACAATATTGGCTCCATCATATGACTGGGTTGCTATGTGGGTACATGAGTTCGTATGTTACAGAATCTCGATTTTGTGTCTAATTCTGCCCAAAAATTAGTCCGGTCTTTCATTACCGTAGCTGAAGCAGTATCGTCAAGACGTTGCTGTTGTGTGTGCATTCGCTTAGAACCGGCAGAATAAGATGTCATGGTTATGGTGGTTGTGGTGATGACTTTGTGGGCAATGATATGATGTAGTCATGATGGTGTGATTATAGAGACATACAATGCATACCTTGCAAAGTATAATATCTCTGTGTGGATTGACTTTTTGAGACTTGACTTAATAATATTTAAGTTGGAGTATGTGAGAAGATTTTGACTTTGCAAGCCATTAGCCATGATTAGACTTTTGAGTTAGGGTTGGATTATTTTTTGGCTTGACAATTTCATTTATGATGCATTTTAATCTTTGCTTTGTTTATTCATTACTTGTTGGGTTGCTTTAAATAATAAATCTATTTTTGTAGGAAATATTGCGTTTTCCTTATACGAACCATTTCATTTCTTTAATATGGAATGCAAGAGAGAGAGAGGGAAGAATGCATGAAATGGAACAACAAAAGACTCGCTGTTGAAAGAGAAGGGGTGTGGGACCTAAGGGCAGAGTGAGTGTCAGGGAGTGGAGTAAGGGCCGAACCCCCATCGCCTTCTGAAGACAGACCAATCGGTTTACATATATATATATATAAATTCTCTCTCTCTCTCTCTCACTCTCTCTCTCTCTCTATATAATATATATATATATATATATTATATATATATATATATATATATATATATATATATATATATATATATATATATATATATATATATATATATATATATATATATATATATATATATATATATGAATATAAGAAGGCCCATAAAACACTATTTGAACGTTGCAACCATATGTTTCGAGCACTTCCTTCTGTACCCCTGTTCACTGGTAATATATAGACAGATGAAATGTTACAGTCGTATATATACAAAGTATATGTAGGTGTGGCATTAAGCCTCAGATGGTATGCAGGTGACCGTTCCCAAGAAGGAGGGAAAATAAACAATTCCCTATAATGGTTTTTGGCCTCATTAACTCTGTTTTGCGATTCATCTGGTGGTCATGTTTCCTGGAGCACCTGTTTGAAAAGAGGTTTAAGGATTAACCCGTCGATTTCATCCGCTTTCCAATGTTCTCCTGACAAGTTCATATTGTTGGTTCGATTGATGATAGCAGATTCCAGCATCTTTCTTTTGTACGGACAGCTACTTTTGAAAACCAGCTCTGCCCCACTCCAGTTTATGGAATGGCCTCTATCCCTGATATGTAGAAAAATCCCTGAACTCTCCGAAGCATACCGTACCGAACTTGTCAGGAGGACATTGGAAAGCGGATGAAATCGACGGGTTAATCCTTAAACCTCTTCTCAAACAGGTGCTCCAAGAAACACCACCACCAGACGAATCGCAAAACAGGACTTAATGAGGCCAACAACCACCAGGGAATTGTTTATTTCCCTCCTTCTTGGGAACGGTCACCTACATACCATCGGAGACTTAATGCCACACCTACATATGATTTGCATATATACTCCTGTAACATTTCATCTGTCCATATTTTACCAGTGAACAGGGGCACAGAAGGAAGTGCCTGAAATATATGGTTGCAACATTCAAATAGTGTTTTATTTTCCTTTTACATTCATATTACACTGTTAATATTACAGTAAGAGACATTCATATTATATATATATATATATTTTTATATATATTCATATATATTAATATATATATACATATATACAGTATATATATACATATATATATATATATATTTATATATATATATATATAGAATATCTATATATATTTTATATATATATATATATATATATATATATATATTTATAATTATATATATACACATTTTTTATATTATATATATATATATATATATATATATATATATATATATATATATATATATATATAATACAAATAAGTTTACCATACATATATGTATATATATATTGTGTGTGTATGTGTATGATACCAAAGTCACCTTTGGAGTGGCCCAGTTTTCATTAGAAATTCGTTCCTCTTTAATGGAGTTGCTGTGAGATGGAATAAATTTCTCCCGCCTTGGACGTCAGCTGTGCTAGCCAAATTACTCATTTTCTTCTGCTGTCGGTTTCACCAGACACGAAAGGCAGAAGTGCAAAGTAATGTTGGTTGAGAAACCCAGAACAAAAGAAATGTGATTTGCATATGGAGATATTGAAGCCTTCTATATCATATTTAATTCTTTTCCGTTTAATTTCATAATTTGGAATCTTTTGAAGTTTATGAATCAAGTAACCACTGGGTTTTTTGGGAGCACGATTTCTATAAATTTCTGCGTTTTGATGCGAATAAGAAAATTAGTTTCCCTTTCTTATCATGTAATGAATAGTAGTCTGGTAGTTTTTAGGTACAGTTTTAGGTGGGTGTTTTTATTTACAGCGTAAGGTGATGGATGCTGTTGTAAATTTATGTATATATTTCAGTAAAGTTTTGCGTACCAAAGATTATCCAACCATGAGGGTAGTGTTCAGATGTTACCAAATGATAAACCATGTGATTATCCAAAATAGAAGTGTTTATGAATGCAATGCATTTCTACACGTAAAACGAAAACGTTCCTATGCGGTAATGATGTGGCTGGAGGAAAAAGCCGTCTACGTTATAATCACCAAATCCATGGTTGCATTTTCTGGAAGGGAGAATGGAATGTTAATCTCTCCTGTTTGTATTTCCTTTTTCAGTTTTCTGGAAAAGAGAGATACTGAGCTTGCTTTGTCTGTCCGTTGGCACTTTTTCTGTCTGCCCTCCAATCATCAAACATACCAAATAGCAGCCCTCTAGCTTCAGTAGTTTTTATTTTATTTAATGGTAAAGTTAGCCATGATCGTGCGTCTGGCAACGCTATAGGACAGGCTACCACCGGGCCGTGGCTGAAAGTTTAATGGGCCGCGCTCGTACAGCATTATACCGACAACACCAACAGATAGATCTATTTTCGGTGACCTTGATTATACGCTGTACAGAAAACTCGATTGCGCCGAAGAAACTTCGACGCAATTTTTACTTGTTTATGTTTGTTCCCAGTGTTCATTCTTTTTCAAGATTTTGTGTGTGTGTGTGTGTGTGTGTGTGTGTGTGTGTATCTCTTTGCTCTGGGACTGCTACACTGTCCTCCATTACCAAGACTTGCTTATCTTGTCCCCGTGAAGGACGTCTTCCTACGCCTTTCTTCTGAATTAAGACATTTGTTTCCTAGTTCTCAGGGAAAAAGGCTTCTTTGTTTATCGAGGTCTGTTCCTTTTGTGTTCTTTGTACGGTTTTTTTCTACTACATACGTCATAAATGTCAATAACAATAATAACGATATTTATTATATTAAGTGTATAATGACGAAAAGTTAATCATCATAACCAGATTATTAAGTTTCTTGATTGTAAAAAATACCTAATTAAGGTTATAATTAAATTTATGAGCTTCACCTCCCTCTAATGTAACATTCATCAAAGGTAGAGTTCTCGCTAGTATTTGACATTATTTGACATTTTTTTTCTGGTCTTTGTAATATTCTCTGAAATCTTAAATTCTCAGTGCAATATTACTGTATGTTCTTAGATGTTTAATATATTTTTCCAGTACAATATCTTGAAGTTTTAACAGTTTCATTATAGTGGCATTCAGGGAAACGCTATTTTTGCCCAGTATTGTTGCATTAAGCATTATAAGACCAATATATTATGTTCACTGAAGTTACGCTTATGAATGCGATACATTTTACATTGCAGCGTTCACAGACGTGCCATTTCTAAAGTTAAAATTAATTTTAGTGTTTTGTGCATTTTTTTATTCATTGTTTTGGGAAACTCTGTAATTACCGTACGTTTTGCAGACCATACTCCAAATCGATTTTAATTTGTTAATAGGTTTTCCATATTCACGTGAATCCATTTAAAACTTTGATTGCCATGTACTTGATGATTGGGAAGTGGATCGTCTACTGACTTTTGCAGCAACCAATACCGCGATGTTCCGTCTTAAATCATAATCTCTTTTTCCTCTTGCATGCTGCCACGACATTGCATGCACGCTGGGTCCTGGATTACCTGCAGGAACCCCAGTCCTCGTCCATTGTCCCTTCCTCCTCTGCAACACCTGATTGTGGGTGACACCGCTAATTTTCCCCTCTTCTCTTTTCCGAATTTCATTTTGTGACTAGTGTTTTATGTCGTGTTATTTTCCAGTAAATCGAGACTTCAGTATAGGAATTTCAATAGAGTTTATATTAAATCTCCCGCTTTCTTGTCTCTTGCTCTGCATTGAATTTATATTGCTTGAATATTATTCATTTGTTTTCCTTTCTTTTTAAGGGTAGAATATTTTAAGCCACGACTCTCTCTCTCTCTCTCTCTCTCTCTCTCTCTCTTCTCTCTCTCTCTCTCTCTCTCTCTCTCTCAAGTAAGAATGCAGGAATACTACTCTGAGAAAAATAAAGTGTATCCATTCTGTAGTAATCGGAGACCACTATGTATTGTATGTAAATGACAGCAGGATTTAAAGGGATAAAACTAAATATTGCAGATAGCAAAGGAATAAAACTGATTGGAACTTACGGACGGTTAGATCATTGAACCAGGCTCATGAGCTCGAGCTTTCGTCCTACGTGGGGGGATGCAAAGTCAGTGAGTGCGTTAGTTCATTTTTTTATAACTAGCAGGATATGACTCATTAAAGTGACCTCATGTATGGAGAAATATCAGTTGAATGAAGTTAAACAAGTAAATTCATATGAATATGTTTATTACGTATGTAGTGTTTTTTTCATGTTTTTGTGAACCTGAGTTGTTTTCATTCTAGGTTCTGTAAACAAACGTCACATATATGTACTTTTATGCGGTAAAAAATGCATGCATGACTTTTACGAGCAAAAGAATACCTTCGCTGCAACCAAGTACTATTTGCTTCAAAAAGTGTTATCGAATTTTCAATCTCCGAGATCTCGGCACTGCCATCCTTTTCTCCTCTAGAGAAAGATAAGTGGGGTAGCTTTGAATGTGGGAGAAGAGGAGAGAAAGGTGAGAGAAAACAGGAGATGATAATGGTGCGGAAAGGAGGTAAGATAAAAAGAATAAGTAGAGGTAAGAGGCTAGGAAGAAGGGTCATATACTTAGTCTGAAATGTGAATTCAGTGTACAGACATTTGAGAACGGCAGTGATAAATAAGGCTTTATGTGAGAAAGTTTCCTTTCCCATTCCATTAAAATGTGAGGGGCAGTGTTGCAACTGAATTGAACAAATAATTTTTCTTTTGTGATTTGTCGTAACGTCTGGTGAACTGACCCCTGAGCAGTTTGGTGTTTTTCATCCATTAAAGATGGGATTGTTACGGTCTTTCTCCTGTGGTGTTTGTTTTTCGTATTGATAATGAGTTTATGTTGAAATCGTAACTGCTGCATCTGCCAGTATTAAGCTGCTTTTACACAGCACTTCCATTATTTGATGCATCTACAGTGAAGAACCTTACGTCTGGCTACCGGAATGGAACCATAAAGAATGTTGATCATCATTTCCGGACAGGAGTGTCAGTATCCTTCACAAAATAATGTTTTTTTAATCGATGTATGGCCAAAAGCCATTTTTTCTCGTCAAGATCTTCTTCATATCCTCTTTGCTTTCCTGTTGGCTTCCTCATCTTGTTCCTGTGGAGAAAGTCTCCTGGATTTGTTCGTTTAATCTTTCCATGGAAAAAGGATATAGTTTCCAGAGGAGCGCTCGGTTAGTTTCTTAATATTGTCTGTTTCAACCTTGAATTTCATCTTCTTAATGTAGAGTGAACTATATTCTTATAATTCGTTATATAACTCTTCCTTTCTTCTGTTATTTATTCTCTTGCATTATTATCATTTATTTTTCTAAGGGTCGCAGGTTTTTTATTTCATTGTAATGGAAAAACTCTCATCCCAAGGCTTTGTTTGCTCAACTCTTTCTCTTTGTCCGACCTTTCACTTTTAGAATACTTATTATGAGGTAATGTTCCATGCAGTTGAATTTGGTGCTACAACAGGAACAAAGATAATTACAAGTATAATTTCAAATGGATTTATTTGATAAAAAATGATAACTTAATGCGATTCCATTTTCGTTTCAATTTGAAGGGCTGTTTCTTAAAGGCTCCATTCTTTTTGTTTGCTCCTGAGAGAGAGAGAGAGAGAGAGAGAGAGAGAGAGAGAGAGAGAGAGAGAGAGAGAGAGAGAGAGAGAGAGAGAGACTGCTGTTTCAGCATAGCACTTTTGAAGAAACTCAGCCTGAGAGTTATATTTATGAACCATTGTTATGCTCCTTGTATTGACACTTGCTCCCTTTCCTTACTTTTTACAAAACCTATCACCTTCGCCTCCTGAATTTTTTTTTTTTTAATGTACTTTCGCCTTTCAAATCTAGTGGTAGTCTGTGATAATTCTATCTCCAGTGGTTTCTAAATGACAGTTTCAAATACCATTTTGAACACTGTTGCTTCTACTAATCACTTTTCAACATCATTTTTAGAATCAATTTGTTTTGCATCGTGCTCTTAATGTTTTCCGTGAAGTGTCTGTGCAGAATTAGTTAAGTCCTACCTTTAAATTTTCTTACAAAACATTAGAATCCCTCTGTAATATCCTACTATTCATTAACTGGGGCCTGCTAACAGTTACTCTACATATGCGACATTAATAACAACTACGATAATGGATCAACTTCCTTTTCTTTTGATGTGTGAACCGCTGAATGCATACTGCCAAGGGGAATCTTATGCTCTACTTGCACAATATAGCAATGATTGCAGCACCCATGATCTCTCCCCTAGCTGTTTTGATGTTTGCGTTTATTGTTGTCTCTTTTGACTCACTTCGAGCTGAAGAGTATCACTTCAAGTGTCATTATAAAAAATCCCGGTTTCTAAGATTTTCATTAGGAAATCTGAAAAAATGGTCCCAGAGCATTGTTCCTTCTGAAATCTATCACAGTACCTTGAACCAATGTGTTGTACCAAAATATATAAGAGGAAGAATTCGTGAATGTTAATTTTTTTATATGTATACCTGGATTAGTGTGAAAAGGGTGTACAGGCTTGACATCGATGCATTTTGTCTTCACACATGAATTTTATATCATACCTATCACATATATATATGTATATATATATATATATATATATATATATATATATATATATATATATATATATATATATATATATATATATATATATATATATATATATATATATATATATATATATATATATGTGTGTGTGTGTGTGTGTGTGTCTGTGTCTGTGTCTAAGTGTGTATTCAGGTCTGGGCAAGTCTAATGGGTTAGAATTCCGGTCGTATGACCTTTTTAAACACCCTCTAATGGGGAAAAGTCGTTTGGTGAAAAAATATATACATATATACAAATATTTATTTATTAAATAATTTATTTTATTTTAAAAATGAATAAAAAAATTGAAAGACTAAGATGGATCACGAGTTTCTGTGAGCCAAGATATTGCTGTCCATTATCAGCCATATCTATGAAGTGTTAATGTTTAGCCAAAATGAGAATTTGAAATTAAATATGCTGCTCTGCTTTGGGTGTAAAAAATACATGTATCGTTTACGTGCTGAATTTTGGATCCTCATCGCTCAGTTTCGGTTTAATTGGCCTGCAGATACCAAGTTTGGATAGAATAAGTAAGATGCTCTTAGAGGAAATGAATATCGAATGGAAACCCATTCATATTATCAAGTGATTTCATCAGAAAACACTTGTTCTCAGAAGCTGCGATATTGGAATATCTAGAAAAGAGCTTAATTCAATGGCTGCCTTTTTCCCGATATGGTAATCTCATCTGAATATTATATTTTTCCGTCGACATTCTCGTCCTTGTTGACGTTTTGTCTGCAACCTACTCTTTCTAAGATATTCCTAAAGCCTAATCTTTAGCCTTAAGAGTCGCATGCGCCTCATCGTTTCCATTCATGATACCTTTATCTTATACCCGCGTTTTTCTATACGTCATCTTACTTTTCTTTATTTATTGTAAACGTTTTATCTACTTTTATCAATATCCCTAAGTAAATGTCTTTCATATGTGACACGATCTGTTGTTTTACCACAGCTTTCCATCTTTTCTTCCACGTGTGTAAACTTTTGTTTTGTATTTTAATTTAGATAATATGCACGACTTTTTCATGCTGTAAATTAATCCTCCCCCCCCCTCTAAAAATAAACATTATTTTTAAGTGATGGCTCTAATCACGATCCTACTTTAGAATACACAGGCTAGTTCACTTAACAGGTAAAATGTACTGCTGTTTGTTGACATATCGTAAGTTCTCATCCACTTAAAGTCTTCGTTAAAGTAATTTGCTTTTTTACTCTTTTGGACTGTTGCTTACAATTGTCATTATTTCTGTAATTTACTGTATGGCTGATTGTAGGCCGTTTTTTGACTGGGTTTCTATTTTGTTAACTTTTGTTGGGGGAGGGCGCTGAGTGGGTGGATCGCCGCTGCGATATTTCTGCTTAGTCTTCTTTGCAAATGATTTGTATGTTTTATGCGTATTTATTTTGTGTTATTAGTAGACGTTTTATGTATATTATTTTATCATCAACAAAGTTGGTATTGACTTGAATGTTGTTATTACTATTTTTCCCAAGTAAAACTCTTCCTCGTGAACTTTAACGCAAATTCTCTCTCTCTCTCTCTCTCTCTCTCTCTCTCTCTCTCTCTCTCTCTCTCTCTCTCTCTCTCTTGAAGGGTTTATAACTCTCGCTTGTCCGGCTTTAATGAATATTAGCAGACGCTTTCAGAATTCCCATCTTAGAAAGAAGGTCTAGCCATCCACGAATTTATAATATACATAATATGCCTCGTTCAAGGAAACATCAGACAGCTTAATGTTTTGTTCACTTCGTGTTTAGTAATTTTGCATTGTGTAATTCATTTTGCCAACCGTATTTTAGATTTTACCTAGGCTAGGTTGCTGATTTAATTTGCCTAGTGATATGTTACTGTACTAAATGTATTCTAATAATTTGTATGCTATTTAGAAAGATGAATCTTGCGCACAATCTCATACGGCATGTATTGTTAATGAGCCAGAATATATCTGCAGATATTTAAATGACTATAAATAGGGTGAAAAAGAAATATTGCAGGCTGAAAATGGTGTCATATAACTTTCAGTCGCTCGACATAGGATTTTGAATGCCAATACAACACACACATCTAATGGCGCTCATGAGAATAAACAGTAATTCGGAATTCAAATCATAAATGCACATTCATTGACTAGTAACCTTGGTGACACATGAATTAATGAGCTACTTTCAAGTAACCTTCCGATATCGTTATGTACAGTTATAGCGTGTGCTCCTCATTTCAGCTTTTTCACTAGGATAGGATTTGGATTTGGCACACGTATCGACTTCACACTAAGTGAGAGTTTTTCATTATTAGAAAACAGGTTCTTTTAGTTTAATACCTTCCACGACATCATGAAACATAAATTTGCATATGCAATTAGCTGAAGAAACCTAGTTCTTGATATTCACGGATGATGTGATCAAACATTTTATGACTTAATAATTGACATTGGAAGTCGCGCAGAAGTTTCTGCTTTCATAAATTATGTTGCTCTGTACTTTGCCGTGTAACCTTGTCTCTTTTAAGTTTAATTCTGGAATAGTTCCATTCTTATTTGCTTATAATATCTAAACATTTTCCGCGCCAAATAGTTTCTTGTAATTAACAGTGAAGGCTTTGATTTATCTGCACGTGGACCGCAAGTCATACGATGATAATTTCTCTTGTTAATCGACAAGGAAAACGCTGAAAAAGAATAATAGTAATTTCTTAACCATCACAAAAGCATTTTTTTTTTTTTGGCTCCTCATAGAGATGGAACTTTGAGATTTCCGTGTGATCTGACTTCACATTCTTGTGTATTTGCCTCTTTCAAACAGCCCCCCCCCCACTCATAAACACCTTATTTCTTTTCCACTCGCATTCAAGGGCCCAAAACAGTAATTTCGGAGGGATATAGGTGAAATTATTCCTCCAACCTTAGGCAAGATAGAGCAACACTACCTTCCTGTTTTGACTGAACCTTCAAAGCTGGCCGAGACTAAAGTATAGAGGGATTGTGATGACGCAGAGTCTTGTCTGCGTCGTTTGCAGACGTTAGGTTCAAGTTTGATTTCTCTCACATGTTAGGCCCACAGACCATAAAACTATTGGCAAGTTTGTTCCACTTACCGTTATGTAAACGTTCATAGCAAATTTGGAGCTGTCGATTAATACATATCTCTACAAGTGCAAAAAATTTTCACGCCCACTATTGGATACTTTATTATCTGGTCTAGGTGAGAAAATAATGAAGTGGTTTATACATTTTCCACAAAGCACTGCAGTCTTACTCTGCTGTGGGTCATTTCCTGGATTGGTTTGTATAGCAAGAGTACGGTTTACAGCCAAATCACTTGAAATAGTCTTGTTACCAATACGTGAACTCTGTTAAATTGATCTAGCTACATGTATCCTTCCAGGCTCCTCCCACAGTAAAACTGACCAGCGCAGTGCATAGGACTAAGAATCTAATAGTCATTCTTTTGCTTATTTCCACGTTATCATTTAAAGGCGACAACCGAGGCCCTGTGCTAATACGACTTCAAGCCAAGACTCAGCGTTATCAGACAGCTAAGTCAGCGTTGTCAGTTGCAAGCGGTGGCACTAACCTGGACTCCTGCGGTCTTTTGTATTTTGGCAACTTGAACGAATGAGTTTTTGATTATACTTGTGCACATTTAGCAGTTATTTCCTCAGATATTTTTGTTTGTACTCAGTGGTGGTTGTTTACTGGTTCCATGACTCCCGGCAACTATGTTATCTTCTGAGAATAGTTCATACAGCAACTAGGGTCGGCGGAATTTCTCTCTCTCTCTCTCTCTCTCTCTCTCTCTCTCTCTCTCTCTCTCTCTTGTAATAATGTCATCATCGCTAATCTTCTCTTTCTTCTTCCACTGTGTAATATTAGTAGCTTCATTGCAAATCTCTCTCTCTCTCTCTCTCTCTCTCTCTCTCTCTCTCTCTCTCTCTCTCTCATAAAAAGGAAGATTAGTCGGCCTTTACTGTTTGTAGCCTTTGTTTTCGCATTTCATACAAGAATCCCGAGTGGGGAAAGACAGGAATTTTCGTGACTTATCTTTGTTCTTACAATGTAATCTTTTTCTTTATTTGCGTTTCAGGACAGAGTGACGATTCATATATCTGCAAACCCCTTTGTCATCTTCTCTCAAAAATAAATCTTTTGATATATTTTTCTGCCCATTGCTTCAATTTTTCATGTTATTTACTTTGTCCCTGTATTCTTGGTCTTTTGGAGTTGTAGTGCGAGAGAGAGACCGTCGCAGGACTTGACTTTCCCTGATCCCTGATTTACACCTTGATGAGGCGGAAATTGATCTCTGCCCCGCTTCTGTGACTCTCTTAGCCTTTCAGTTGCGCAGCATCTTGTTTTAGTGTCTCTCTCTCTCTCACTGATCCATGATTTCTCTCTCTTGATCTCAGCCTTGCTCTCTGACTCTCTCTCTCTCTCTCTCTCTCTCATAGAATGTGTATATATATATATATATATATATATATATATATATATATATATATATATATATATATATATATATATATATATATATTTTTCTCATGATGTTGCCTTGTATTATAATTTACGTATATCCTCCTATAATTTTGACATATTTACTTTTTCATGTGTTATGTTTAATGATAATGGTTGTTAAAGTGTCATATTTAGTTTGGCATCAGATCTCAAAAGAGCTAATGATTACTTGATAGCGTAATTTAGAATTGTTATTATAATTTTAATAGTAAACGTAATTTAGAACGAATATCTTTCTTGGTAAACACATATACGTAGTATGTGAACACGTGTGTGTGTCCACCAGGGCTTGTTTCATTTCAGTTGTCATCAGTTGAGATAAGAGGGAATGCTTTGTTTTGGGTTAGCGATGACAGGTTTGCAAAACAAACACCGATTCGTCCCATAATGGACTCGAGAATGCTCCAGTGATTTCACGTTGTTGCATGTTCAAGTCATGTCACGCCACTTGGAGAGAAAGAATACGTGTCCTGATCAATTACGTCATGTTTTGTAAGATGCGTTCAAAACGTTTTGCTGGGATGACGTAACTTTCCTTCCAGAAGCTTCTCTCCATTGTATCTCGCACCCAAAAGGCTTTAGTGACGTCACTTCCTGCTTCTAGAACTTTTGTATCTCGCACCCAAAATGCTTTAATGACATCATATATATAATTGTTTCACTGTTACTGGAATCCTAAAATCTATTTCATTCTGATTTCTGAGACCAGTGAAGGTTGTCCTCTCTCTCTCTCTCTCATTCCTAATTAGGAAGAGATTACTTTTAACGTAATTTTTTGTGGTCACTTTTAACATTAACTTTTGAGATCTGGATTTAGCAAAGTTATTTAGTTCATAATAACGGCGCCTGGTAAAAGTCTGTATTGTGTAACACAACTGCAGCAAGTGATTTACAGAGGTTTTCACAAGTTTGTGTAATGATTAACGTGAATTTTACTTATAATACCATGGTATGATAAGTTAAGTTGTTATTCATTTATATGATAAGTTAGGAAATTTTGAACAAGTGAAATCATTATTGATAAATCTTATGTGTATTTTTGTGTGTTTTTCTATTTACAATTTCTTTATATTTTCACATTTTTTATGTTTGTGATGTAACATTTATTTACATAGCATTGTGAATATTTCTTGGTAATTTAACCTTGCATACTTAATTTAACATTGCATACTTAATTTAACATTGCATACTTAATTTAACATTGCATACTTGATTTCATTTATTGAGAATTTCTTTTTAAATCTTGAGTAATTCTTGATAGTTTAAATTTTGCTTGATTAATTTAAATTCTTGATAAAATTTTTGTGAATTAGATTTGTTTCATAATTTAATTCAAGAATTCATTGAGTTTTGTGTTATTTTCAACTAATAGTAAATTTTTCAGATTGTGAATTCTAAATAATTGTGAATTTTAATTATAAACTTTGAATCTGAAAATAAATTTTTGTATTTAACATTTTTAGAAAAACAGTGTTTCATTTATTGACCATCACTGAATAGGATTGATTGTGTGTGTATAAGGCAAAGTGATAAACATGTTTTGTTCTTTTAGTTTTGCTAAAGTGAATTAAGACCAGGGAAGCAGTTAGAGCTTTTTGATGGAGTGATGCCCTTTTACTCTAGAAGATTTCTAGTTTAATTTTTGATAACTCACACATATTCTGATAGACTTAGTTTGATTTTTTCAAGTGATAAATAAATTTTTTCTTTAGGGATCACTGTTACCTTTAGAGTACTCAGTCGTAATAATTAATGTTATGAGAGTTCAGGTATCTGGCTGAAGTGAGGTATATTTTTGAATCTTGAGATTAGTTGTGTAGTAACCAGGTACTTGATATGCATCATATGACAATATATATATATATATATATATATATATATATATATATATATATATATATATATATATATATGTATATATATATATATATCACAGATTATATTCAAGGTTTTTTATTTAATTAAGGTAGCTCATCATTACCTTTATTGATTTTCATATGAAACCAGTTTCCAACATTAATCAAGAGGGGTTATTTTAGATTCGTTAAACTCCTTCTTTGCGTTTCATTAACGAAGTGCTCTCATCTCCCTCATTATTATGTGCAAAATAATATCCCCGGGAATCTTATTAGCATTTCATTCCTCTCCGCCTATAGATCGCTGAGTTGGTCTTTGATGATGCTGAAGGGAGACATGTTTGTTTAACGTTAGGTTTTGGGAACTCATTTCTACGAAGAGGGGGAATCTGTGATGGTGATGAAAAGGTATGAGTGACTGGAATATTGCCGGAAGAGTGCCACTGTAAAAGACAGGGACATACGAGAATGTTCGATAAGTTTGCCTCTCTCTCTCTCTCTCTCTCTCTCTCTCTCTCTCTCTCTCTCTCTCTCTCTCTCTCTCCGACCTGACGATCTACAATTACTTCAGTTCCTTGGCAATATGGATCTCTTCGTCATTTTGTATGAGTACTTAGACCTAATTTTTATTGATTCTACAGCTCTTCATTAGGGGAGTCGGTAGAACTGTGGACTAGCACTCGCTAGGCCCGAGTTCGAGTCTTCGGCCGACTGATGAAGAGTTAGAGGAATTTATTTCTGGTGATAGAAATTCATTTCTCGCTATAATGTGGTTCGGATTCCACAATAATGTTGTAGGTCCCGTTGCTAAATAACCAATTGGTTCTTAGCCACTGTAAAATAAGTCTAAAGTCCTTCTCTCTCTCCACCCCTCTCTCTCTCTCTCTCTCCGAGAGCTGTTAATCAGCTCAGTGGTGTGGTAAAACTAAGGTATACTTAACTTTTCAAACATTTCTTTTGTAGTTTTGGAATTAGTTTCTTGATATTATCATCTTAGAATCTGTGAATTTAACGAGTCCTTTGTCTCTTATGAGGGATCTGCGATTTCCATGCTCGCTGTATCAAATAAGTATAATGTTGCGTCTTTGCCTTAGATTGCATAATCGGTTTTGTCGTGGTAATAGCTTTAGGAAATACCTTCAGTTTTGTTTCACTAAAATGAACTCGCATCGTATTTTTGTACATAGACCAGTCGACAGATAAACACGAAATAAGAGAGAAGTGGTAAACAGGTGAACGTGTTCAAGTCTTGGTGACACTCGCTCTTCTTTCCAATTTACCCAAAGCTCTGAGTTCCGTGTCACCTCAAGCGCTCGTATTCCATTTTGGATCGTCAATGAATGAAATAATGACGCTCGACGGCTGTCACCGCACACGGACTTGTCTCCTACTCTCCATACCCTATCAGCCCCATCACCCACCCCCATAATAACATCGTATTTAGATGAAATTATAGGAGGAAGAAATTCGTTAGTTTGCCGGAGAAATAATACTCGCTGAGTTACTGACAGGTACACGTGGTGTATGTTATTCCTCTCCCAGCAGTTGCCTTTGTCACAAGTCGCTCTTCATGTCGGAGTGTCCTTCTGTTTGACGAACAAAAAAAAAGACTCGGTTAGCTCACCTTTAATCTCTCCGATAATTAAATGACGGAGCTCATATCCATCTCTCGGCTGGACGCGCTTTTTTTTGCGCGACAGCTAATTTTGTCCCGTTTGTGGTAATTTACCATTTCCCCGTAAAGGATTAAATGCTCGAAAAATTCCTTTCGCGTTTCCCTTTGTTATAAATCCAATCAGAAGGTAAATGAGGTTTTATTAATTTCCTAACGAAAAATTTGGTGTATTTCTCATTCATCGCTTTATTTTCTATATGTGATCATGTACTGTTTAGCAATACCTTTAACTAGTTTGCCAAAGGAAAATGAATACTATCTGATATTGTATCTTTCGTTGTAAATGGTGTTTGCACACGTCCCAGTGACATGACTTCTGTCAGGAAACATCATGTTCTGATAAATATATATATATATATATATATATATATATATATATATATATATATATATATATATATATATATATATATATATATATATATATATAGATGCAGAGGCTGCTGAGTAATACTACATATATTGTTAAGTAATAGGCGATGTTCCAACCTCTCTCTCTCTCTCTCTCTCTCTCTCTCTCCTCTCTCTCTCTCTCTCTCTCTCTCTCTCTCTCTCTCTCTCTCTCTCTCTCTCTCTCTCTCTCTCTCTCTCTCTCTCTCTCAAGTTTACTTGTAAAATATCATCGACTCTTATTGGTGTTTTTGTTTGGGTGGAATTCTTTTACAGTTAGTGGTAAATGATTTTTCTTTCTTTATGGCCAGTGAGGTGTGATGTGATTGACCTCATTATGTTTAACAAGGTTTTAGAGTGTTTAAAAGTAAAACAAGTGGACTATCTCAAAATAACATGTTTTATGTATATAATAATATATACATACATAAAAAATGTTATTTTAAAATAGTCCATTTGTTTTACTTTTTTTCATTTGCGAACTTGCCAGTATGCTCTTTGTATCATTGTTTTGCTCTTATGAATCCAATATTAGAAAGTTCGTTTATAGTCTATGTGCTGACCTTTATACACCACTCTAGCGACAAAAGCCCATTTATAATGGTTATATTATAATTAAGGGCACTTTATACAAGGGAATGTGAAGGAAGTATCCTTAAATAGAATCTCCAGAAACTCTTAGGAAGTGGTTGAATTCAAGTAGATTACAATAAAATCACTTAAAATAGCTGTTAGCTTTTAAGGTCGTAATAGCTATGATGATGTATTTCAGAATTTAGGAAGTATCTCAAATAGAATCTCCAGAAACTCTTAGGTATTTGAATGTATTATGCTGTACATTCTGCTCATTGTGAGGCTACTGTCTCTACCCTACGTGTGTCCTGGGACAATGCAACACTTGATGAAGCACTTACAGCAGTCACTTGCGCTCTGTCATCGTTCTTGGCCTTCACTTGTGGCTGTAACCGTCAAGTGCATCCTTGTCGTTGTGAAACAGCCTTTGTTTCTTATCTGATCCTCATTCATTTATGTACACATACATACATCCAGCATCTATGAGACTTAACAACCTGACGATGAATTTGTTTCATGACTTCATCACGTCCATAATTTCCTTTTCTACCACGCAATTTGGAGAATAGTGGATGACTGGATTTTTATGGGATTCCATGACTTGTTTTTGCCAATTCAGTAAAATTTATGAACTCATAACTGTCGCTAGATCATGTTTTCACCAGTCGTTTGAATTAATGTCATCAGCCGTAATGGCGATGATACTCGTTGGTTTTTGACCTTGTGTTCGCTTGTTTTAGGACGCTTCGTTTCTCTGAGAATGGAGCGCTCTGATCCGTGTCAGGTTGGGATATATTTTTATTAAGAGAGAAATTATTCTTAATGCTTCGTTTGGCAGTATAATTTCATTCCTTTTCTTTTCGATATGCACATTACATACATATATACTGTGTGTATATATATATATATATATATTATATATATATATACACACACACACACACACACACACACACATATATATATATATATATATATACACACACACACACACACATATATATATATATATATATACACATATATATATATATATATATATATACACACACACACATATATATATATATATATATATAATATAAATTTTGTGGCATGGATTATCATTGTTTTCGCGTGGGACTTGCTCGCTTAGTTTCCCAAAAATGCAATGTCTATCGCAGTAAAGTCACTTTTAGTACTTCTGGGAATAAACGCATCCTTGTTATTTTACCTTTTCCCGAACCTGACCTAAAACTGGTCTGACAGGGTCTGCTCCGCAAATAGACGGTAGAATAGACTGATATAGTCATTTTTTATCCGTGTTGTATGATTCACATACCGTATATCTCTCTTTCAGTGTTCATGCATCATTCTCTCCTCCTCCTCCTTCCCCTTCTAGGATGATCAGGCTGTAAATTGCCTGTTGCCTTCCTCTCCCTGTTGGACTCAGGTTTGAAGCCCTTCACCCTGGGGATTTAATTGTGACATATATATATTATTGTAGAGTACAACAGAAAATTTATAACAATTTCTCGCCTTAATTTCATTTGGCCAAGATTCTCTTTTCACTTAACCACGTCAATGTCCTTATCCTGTACTTTCACGATTTCAAATGTTTTGCTCTTGTGTGCTGGGCATTCATGTATTCGCTCATGAGGAGAGCATTTCTGATATTTCTTTCTTTAAAAGCTCCACTTGTTCCTTTGTTTGGTCTTGACTTAAGCATTAAATATTTTTGGTAACCGCGAAATCCCATTTCTACTGCATTTTTAGTTTTCTGTAAAAGAAAGCTATAGAGATGGATTTTTATGTCCGTCCGCACTTTTCCTGTTCGCCCTCAAATCTTAAAAACTACTATGGCTGCAAATTGGTCAGTTGATCATCCACCCTCCAATCATCAAACATACGAATTGCAGCTCTCTAGCCTCAGTAGTTTTGATTTTAAGGAAGGTCAAAGTTAGCCATAATCGTGTGTCTGGCAACGCTATAGGACATACTACCACCGGCTTATTGAATTTTCATGAGCCGCGGCTCATTCAGGATTATAGCGAGACCACCAAAAGATAGATCTATTTTATGGTGGGCTTGATAATACGCTGTACAGAAAACTCGATTGCGCCGAAGAAACTTCGGCGCATTTCTTACTTGTTTTACTAGATCTCTCTTTCTCAAAACTCACACTCCGCCCCACCCTCCCCAAAAAAACACACAGACTTGCACACTTGTTTAGACGTTACAATGAAGCTTCCACTAGTGGTTTTTCTCTCTTGACGTTTCAACGGGGTCCACCCAAGAGCTTCCCCTGTTATATGCGGTGCCATAATGGAGTCATGCTTCCTCAGAGCAGCCAACTTCAGTGTATGCCCGGTGTAAAGACCATCGTGTCCAGTTTTATTCCTAAGTTAGGCAATTTTTAGGTTCATTTATTTCATTGCAGTTGTGTTCTTAATTCACCAGAGAAGTCGAACGCCTTTGTCCTTCCTTCCTAAAAACCATTCACTGAGGAGAAGCCCAACGCACATTCCTCACATGAAGGAGGAACATAGACTTTACTGACAATGAGAAAAAAATGTTTATGGTTCTACATGAGACACAGTGACCACCTGGTTGCCCATAACGCTCACGTCCATATTGTTTGTTCTCCTCGGAGAGAAAACACAGCAGTAGGAAAACAATGTGCAAATTAATTCCGCTCAGTTGCTGTAGATGATTGTCTTCTCCCCGCTCACACAAACGCTGCCATTCCGTTGTCCTCACACCACGTTAATCTGGGTACTAAAATGATTTTTGATTAACGTATTTTCACATTTAAAGGGCCTCCTCACTAATTCAGTACCGATTTTAATTTATGTTCCTCTAAAGTCAAAAGCAGACTGTTTACACTGATACATATTTTGAAGGAAACGATTACTTTTGCACTCTTTCCAAGTGTGTTACTGATTTTTTTTTCTCAGGTTAATTATAACCATTTGCTTAACTTTATAGTCACTCATTTCTTGTTATACCATCCATGAATATCTAGTCCAGCGGAGTATTGTGATTTGCACCATCTCTCTTCCACTTATAATTATTTCCATGTACACTTTTAGTGTTCTGGTAAAAAGAAACTATTGAGGTGGCTTTGTGTCTGTCTGTCCGCATTTTTCTGTCCGCCCTCAGATCTTAAATCATCAAACATACCAAATTACAGCCCTCTAACTTCAGTAGCTTTTATTTTATTTAAGGTTGAAGTTGGCCATGAACGTGCGTCTGCCAACGCTATAGGACAGGCCACCACCTGGCTGTGGCTAAAAGTTTCATGGACCGCGGCTCATACAGCATTTTACCGAGACCACCGAAAGATTTATTTTCGTTGGCTTTAATTATACGCTATACAGAAAACTCGATTGCGCTGAAGTAAATCGTTTAATCCTATGTATACTCTTGTATTTTTTACGGTTCAGGCCCCAGGATTCATGTATTTTTTTTAATCTATTATAGCTGTTTATCATCATTTCTGTCTTTACCAATGTTTTAAATTTGCGTGCGGTTTGTGTTACTTTTCGTATACAAACCACTCCTTCTATTAAGTTTGTACCCCAAACTTACGTTAACAAATGCCCATATCTTAAGATTCTAAATCTGTTCTGGTAAAAGAAAGCTCTGAAAGCATTATTCCTTCTTGAGGTACATGAGAAAAATGAAGCTTTGTTGATGAAAAGGGAGAGCTGGCGGAGGAAGATTCACTTCCTCACATGAAGGAGAAGGTGAAGGAGAAAGTATGGAAGGAAAGGGGAACGAATGAAAAACAACTCATTCCATTAGCAGTAACGAAAATGAGAAGGTAATGCAGTTAAATGTGATTTACCCTTGTTAGTTCGTTATTGCTATCGGCTAGTCTGCTTAAAGTTATTTGGATGGAAATTAGGCAGGCTTGCCGTTTGCTTTAGGGCAGCTGTAATATATATATATATATATATATATATATATATATATATAATATATATATTATTTCATGTCCCCCTACATCCGGAAAGCGTAAAAGCGTAATTGCTTTTAATAGGCTCTTCCCATCGTATGTCCCCAACCTCGCTATACGCTTTATGCCTTGAGATATATTATATCTGTACCTCAGAATTGGCCTCTTTCCTATGATGTAATATCCAGTCATGCCGCACCCTACCACTGCGGTAACTGGCCTCAGTAATGGGCTGAAAATGCCAGGCCCAGAAATTCAATACAAAGACTATAACATTTTGCTGCTGAAGCAATTGATCAACTATGCAGTGTAAAACCCATTGATTCGACTGGTATATTGCTCTGTAATATTGGAGATTCTACTTTATCATTTTTTTTATTGCATATATTCAGGGACCAGTGGGGTTGGAGTCAGAAAGCAATAAAGTAGAGAGAAGTGATGGAAGAGAAACTGAATGAGGACATGGTCGATTTAAAGTTCAGTTATGCGGTATTTTTTTAGCAGTAGGAAAATATATTTGCATTGTTTTCTATTACCAAGAAATATTTCATTGATTTAGGACAAAGATGTGTGACTTTAAGGGAGATTACGATAATATTTAGTAATTCGTTATTGAAAATTAAGAAGTCCTGGTTTTCTTTGGGAATTTTTAACAGAAAAGAAGTTGACTTATAGATATAAACAAAGATATTAATATTTTCATTCGTAAAGGTTTCTTTAGATGTTATACCAGAAGCCTAATTCAGTAGAATAAACAAGGGTATCGTGAGAGAAAAAGTGTTAATTTTATTTTATGCAGTGATTCTGTTTACAGAAATATGGATTACGAAAACCGGTAGGCATGAAATTGCTAAAAAAAAAAAAAAAGAAATGCAGTTCTGTGGACAGACAGAGTGACATACAAAAAGAGAATGACACGGAGATATTATCAGTGATTTCTGTGGCATTAGGTGAAGTTACTGTTTTATGAGGCCAAAAGGCAGTCCTTTCACAGAATCAGTCAGTTTTACTTTTATGCCTCTTTCTCTGGTGTTTTGGGTTGTTAATAGATCACTGACTAACGAGATCGTTTTTCATCAGCTGATGCAAAAGGATAAAATTTGGATCTCGTTTGAGTAACATTGTGTTAAAAACCTGTCATAGATGCTGACGTCACTGGACACCAAATAATGGTTTTGATTTTTGTCATCGTAACAATCACTGTCACACTGTCTGTCTGGTGGTGCAATTTATCTCAAAGGAATGGTGTTGATTTTTCAGTAACGATTTTTCTAAGTATAATTTTTTCAAGTTATGGGGATTTTCCTTATGTTTTTTTTTTTTTTTATTAATACGGATTCGAAGGGTTTTTTATTTTTATTTTTTTTATTTTTTTTTTTTTTTTTTTTTGCTTTTCAAGACGGTCTTAATCATTTTCTTTTTTTCTGCGCATAAGGTGTGAGACTAAAGTGTTACAGAAGTAAGATTTGCTATCAATGACTAAGTTTTACATTTTTTTCAGTTCCCATGTGTTGAATTTTTCAATTGAATTTAAAGTCTTTCGAGGTAATTCGAAATTGGCGGAAGGCAATTTAGAAATTAATTTTTCAAATACGGTGGTTTTTAGTCTGAACTTTCCTGGAAGGTGTGAAAGCTACTCTGGTCTGTTGACTGGTGTAGTAAACATTTTGTCTATTGATTCTCATTGTAATTCAAATAAGTTCGGATTGTTTCAGTAGAAAAAAATGCTAATTAAATCGAAATATTATTGAGACTTTCTTCAATAATAAAAATCAGTTGTGAGCTTTCAGTTATTCATATGGAATCGTGTAGGCTATTTTGTAAATAAATAATGGGCAATGTTGAGAAAACAGATTAACAAAACCAAAAGCCAGGATTATTAAAACATGGAGGGTTTTCGAGTTGCTATAGATCTCAGTGACCTTTGGAAGTGTTAGAGGTCACTACATAGATGTGACTGAGAATGGCTTGTTAGAAAAAATCGCGTTCCTCAGAATTTTAGCATGGTAATTTTTTAGCTAGCTAAAATTGTTTCGATTATTGGATGTATTACTTATTCTTCTTGAAGGGTGTTTTTTTACCAGGTAATCTTTAAAAAAAAAATATGTCCAAAAG
>NC_089767.1:939670-952170 GCF_040412425.1 Macrobrachium rosenbergii
TCGAGGGCGAAACAGCAGTAATATTTACAAAAGCTCCCCTTAAGAGGGCCTTCCTCTACCCTTCGGGCGTGGAAGCTGGGTCTATACTAAGCAAGTTACCCGCTCTCTCTAGGTTAACTTCCCCGAGCAGATTAGTCCCGTTAGTCTACCTAGCCATGAACTACCTTAACCCTAGATAGAATACGAGCTATAATCACTATTTTACCTAATAATTCTAATAGTACTCAGAAGAAAAGTTACGGTTATTATAGGCTACCTCCTTCAATCATGATGTGTTTTAGACTCCAGCCTAGTGGTACACTTATGATATTCCCTAGCCTAACTCTATCCTTAACCCTAATCGTAGCACCAACATAAGAGTTAGTATTCTAACTAAATTACAAATATGGTTTATGTTTAATACAATTAAAATTACTAGTTAATTCATGAGGGTTGCCTCATATGATAAATGGGTGGTGCTCACTGAGGTCTTAGTTACGCGCGTCCCGGAGCATCGTGGGCTCGCTCCGCTGGGCTATTAAGATTATTGATAGTTTTGGCTACTTACGGGTTGCTGCAGCTCGGTGGTAAGTGGAAGGAACAAGGTTACTAAATTGATGTACCAGACTTCTTAAGGCAGCCTAGGTTGCCATAGTAAAAGCGAAGAGATCACATCATACCTTCTCTGGGCAAGGGGCCAGGATCACTCTAGATAGTTAGGCACTGTGCCGGGCAAGCACTAGTGCAAGGAGGAGCTATAGCTCGGCAATCGGGCTCTCTTCCGCCTCCTCTTCTTCTTCTTCGGGTCTCCTCCAAGTCCCATCAGTAGCTGGGCTCAGCAGGTGATGAGAGCACTGACTCAGGACAGGCCAGAAGGGCTAGCGGGCGCGGGTCAGGGGCAACTGCAAAGCTGCGGGAGGATTCCCCATCCGGGCTGCTGCGACAACCGAGCGAGAGCGACCCCGACTTCTGCGTCTGGAGGATGCCAGTTCCTGGTCTTCAAGCGAAGTGGGTACTCTTTTTCGATCCTCCAGGGTTCATCCTGAGTCACCTTTGCAAAGAAGAATTTTGCAAAGAAGAAGTTTCGCGCTGGAGGCCTCCAGTCGCGATGATCAACTGCATGGGGAATCCTAAATCTCCGGAGGAGGATTCGCCGCGATTTAGACCCGGTACTGGGGCCTTTTCCATTGGTGGTAGCTCAACGTCCGTGGGAGGACGGAATCTGGCACCGTTCAGTGCTCGCAAGCGGCACTGGCAGCAGTTGAGCGCGGTCAGGCATTTCGACGAGGGGTCCGGAGGTGCACACTCCGCGAACGACTTGGGGTTTGGTCACGCAGAGATTCCTGCCCCAGCGAGATCGTAGCCCTCGGCGAAGTTTTGTTCGGGGCCCGCCATGCGCTTGTTTGGGCAGCCCTCCCACTTGTGGAGTGGTTCGTCCGCTGCACGTCCTGCAGCGGTACCGTTCTCCTGAATCTCTTCGCGGGAGGGGAAGACCTTGGTGGGCCAGCCCTTCGCAATTGAGAGAGGGCTAGGGCCTGAAGGTTTGTTGTGCCCCTCTCCGCGGATCACTCTTTGTGGGCGGAAGGTGAGGTTTGTCATTATTGACAGTGTTAGATGGGGCCTCCGTGGAGGAGGTAACGCGGCTGCGAGCGCGGCGTTGGTGACCGGCTTCCGCAGAGAAGATCCGACCAACAAGAAGACCACCTCGGGCCGAATTTCCACCTACCACGCCTGGCAGGGGTATCGCCCGGTGTCATTACCCGAGTTGGACCGCAGGAACGGTGTAAATGGCGTGGCCCTCATCCACTTCATTTCCCACCGCTGCTTTCTTCGCTTTCAACCACAGCACCGCTGGCACTTGGGCCTCAGTGATCAGGCTAATGTCTGACGCAGTGTCACTGTGACCGGAAGGGTCACTGGCAGGCTGTGCTCTGAAGAGGCCACCGAGATGAACTGGGTTTCCAGTTCTCACGCAAAGGATCTGATTCGGACCAGCAGCAGAAAATGAAGTGCTGATTAGGTTGACAAATTTGGTGGTGGGGACATGATGTGGACAGGCCGAGATCCAGCATTGTAGTGGCTAGCAGCCCCACAGGATTTGCACGGGCCTTTAAAGGTCTCGTGGCTCCAGTAACTGTTGGAGGAGAGGGCGGAGCGGATGGACCGGGAGCGAGTTCTGGCTAGGTTAGGCTGCTTATTAGTGCCGAAAGTTTGTATCGGCACTCAGCTTCAGCATGGCTCCCTGTAATAGCTGCATATGGTCTTGCTAGGCAGTCCATTCTTCGGGCGAGTGGAGTTCGAGAGGTAGGTCGAGGATGATTCACTTGAGAGGTGCTATGCACTAATTGAAAGTTTCCCACGAATCAGCCATGCGACACGCTTCCATAAGTGTGGAGGGCTGTTTATCGTTAAGATATACAGCAAGGGGCCCTGGCACACATTGGAAAAGGTCTTCTAGCATGGTCTGATTGAAAAGATCCTCAAACGTCGTGCAGGCCAAGGAGTCGAACCAGCGCGTACCGGACTGGGGTTTGTGACATCTATTCCAACCAAGACCAGCCGACTTCCTTTGGCAAAAACTCGAACCGTTGTCTCCATTTTTCTGGCAAGGCCTGTAGGCTCTTTTTGTAATGACTTACGAACTTCCGCCATGTTACCTCTGGTTTTCTCTCCACTGAGCTAAGCGCTGCCTTGGCTTTTCCTCCATATGCTTGGCTAGTATTAAGGCTCTCTCCGTCTCCGTAGGAAGCATAGTTATTTAGTAAAAAGAGCCTGATCTCCTCCAGCCATGCTTGCCTGTCCTCAGTCCACTTGGGACTAGGGAATTGATGCTCGGAATTGGAGCGCTTGATGCAGCAGGTGAGGACTGGGAGGCTTGATGGCGCCATAGCTTCGGCATTCCTCCATTTTCGCTCTCTCAAGCTCGAGCCTGCTCCTCCTTAGGGCTAACCTGCCTTTGCAGGCTAACTCATGCTGTCTTCTTCTTTCTTCTCTTCCTCCTCTAATTGCCTTTGCTCGGCTTCATACATCCTCTGCTCGGCTTCATACTTCCTCACCGAGCCTTTCTTCCTTCTCCATCTCTGGGCTGTCGTCCACTTTGCTCAACCCAGGTGGTGTCTGAGTCGGTGAGACCCGCCGCCGTCCCCAGCCCAAGGAAAGTTTTATAATGCTCTGCTGCCATGGTTCTGGTGGGGAAGGGCGTCTAACCGGGTCGACTGGGCGTACTTGGGCAGCGAGGAAGTGTCTCTTCAATGACGTGGCACCCTTTCAAAAGGTGGCACTGTAGTTTGGGTGTGCCGTGTACAGGTCACACTGGTGGCACTCAGTATCCCTAGGCACTGGTGCAGGTTAGGTCCCAGAAGAACTTTCTCTGTGTTCTCTTTGTTTTCGTTTATTTATTTTCCTCATATAAGTTGGCTGGTGGCACTTGTTAGTGTATTCCTAGGGACCCTCACTGAGTCCAACTAGGCTATGGAGGAAAAGGCACTCACAATTCTCTGCAGAGTGCAAACAATCAATGAGAGAGAAAGGTAGTAAAAGAGAGAGGAGAGAGAAGTAAGCTATTCAAGTGATGACAGTGCTGCAAATTATTGGCACTGTGGAATAAAGTGAATTTGGGTTTTTTTTTTCTCTTTTTTTTTTTCTTTAAAGATCCTCGTGAGTGGCTGGTCCCAGTACCCAACCCAGTGCTGGCCCCTTCTTTTTTCAGAGAGTGAAAACTACTGTTTGCTTCGGTCTGGATAGCAGGCCTCACTTCAGACCGACAGTTTATCACCGTATTGTATCATTTTAACTTGTCCTCATCTATTGTGGGACAGAGGTGTTTTCTTTTAATTGGTTTATTGTATTCGAATTAATTAGCCTAGTGTCGGCCGTTCTTTCTTTGAAGAGGGTCACGTACACTTAGGTTAGGAATGCTTACTTGAATGACAGAGAGAGAGAGAGAGAGAGAGAGAGGGATTTTCAATCAGCGAATTTCTTGCTGCTTGAGAACATGTAAAGCAAAGATCTTAGAATGCACATTGGCATGGATCTTAATAAATGATATAGACGTCGTTCCTGGCTTCCTTAGGGATGGCTTTTATTATCTTAATTTTCCTGGGAGCCGACGCCACAAAGTTTATCGTAAAATTTTAAATTCTTCTTTATATACTTTCATAGTAGGTATTTGTATAGAACTTGTTATGGTATTACTCCTAACTAAGGCCTATCTTTCCCTGCCTAAATTATCTTTGGTTTTGTCTATCGCAGTCATCTAGCTAAGATATTATGAGGTGGGTTTAACATGAAAAGCAAAAAATTATGCCCCAAGAGTGGCGGGGAGCAGAAAGTCGAGGTCACAATAACAAGGTCTTTAAGATGCATGCCAAGTCCCGTTAGGCCCAAATTTCAAAAACAACTCATGTGAAGGAACAAAATGGCTGGTCCTCTATTTCCCCAAACAAATTCAAAACAACCGCATAACATGGCGTGGAGGAATCCAAGATGGCGGGTATTTTTAGCACTAAATTAAAACAACGCACGAACAAATGCAGGTATCCAGATTTACTTCAAATATACCAATCATGCATAGCGCTTACGTTACGGATGGAAACTAAATTACCAAACAACTTTTGTGTCTTTTGTTATCGATTCCTCACCCGACATTAAACAAAAGAATGAAAGAGAAATGTTAGCCTTTTGCCCGGGTGTAAATTTACGTTGTTAAACGGTACCTTTATTGTAAAATTACTATTTCAGTTCGTTTGCTACTAATTGACACGGTTTTGAATGATTCCCGCTATATGAAAACAATAACGATTGGAATTGCCAACAAGATTTCTAAATTACTTGTGTACATGAAACAGTTCCGCTTTTTCCGGCCTTAGGATTCGTTACTTGAACGACTTCGAACGCCAAACGCAAGATGCTCTTTCAAACGACACAAATTGTGATTCGCTT
Source organism: Macrobrachium rosenbergii (assembly GCF_040412425.1). Taxonomy (NCBI): domain Eukaryota; kingdom Metazoa; phylum Arthropoda; class Malacostraca; order Decapoda; family Palaemonidae; genus Macrobrachium; species Macrobrachium rosenbergii. The sequence goes on from NC_089767.1 coordinate 944,591, forward strand.
CTGCCTCACGCACCCTTCCCACTCACGCTAATTCCTCGCCACACTTGTTATTATAACTATTCTTCTTTACTGCTTAATATGCTTCACTTTTGTTTGGAAGAGTGAAATGAATTAACATCTGACTTTTATCTTTGGAATTAAAGTAATTTAATTTCCTTTTCTCCAGAGTTCTTTTCTAAAATTTATTTTAGATTCTACGAAGGTCGCCAATGTTAAGTGAGGGTCTTGGCTGACTGCGTATTATTCAATTTACGTAATTTTTACGGCCCTGCAAACCAAGATTACACTTAACCTGCCACTTGAAGCCAAACGTTAACCTCAAAGACAGTCGTTAATTAGCCAAAGGTCGCCAGTTAAGGGTAATTAACCTTAACAAGAATATTTGAGATGAATTTGATTTTAAACGCAACGGTTCTTCCAAACTTTTCGGACGCGTAGGCATACAAAAGCATCGAGACAACTCTGATTTGCTTACCCTAAACTTAGGTATTTTACTGAATAACGGGGTTGAAGCTAACAATATAATAATTTGCTTAATCTAGACTTCTGTACAATACATATACCCCAAGTGGTGGCTGAAGGAAGAAACAAAGAAAAAATGAAATACAGAAAGTACGAGTCAATCGACGAAGCTTCAAACAAGAATCGGAATACCGTGAATATCGAAGCCGCTGCGCAAATGAGGGACCTCAGGAGTCGATTCTGGCAGTCTTCCCAATCTACCAATTAAGATAGACGTAGGAGTAAAAGTAATAAGAACAAAGAATATCGCTCGGCACGCGACGTTAGAATACTCCTGGTTCAGTGACCGCGTGACTCTCTCTCTGACCGACTCCGCTTCGCTCCCACTCAGATGAGGCGGCCTCTGACATAAAAGCCCGGGCAACTAATCTGGACAAAGGCATCGAATGCATAGAATAAACCTTAAGGGCTACCATAACTAGGGTCATTGGAGTAAACCTCTCTGAGGTTAGGTCCCAATGCCCTAGCATATTTTGTTTATAAACTGTCCAGCCTATGCTAAGGCCATTTGTCTACTTATGTGATTGTTGGCTTTGAATTGTCTAGCTTCAATGTGGGCGGGCAGAGATGTTTCTGTCGAGGCCAATCTGACCACACTCCACACCTAAATACACGAGGGCTAACAAGGTAATATTTATAAATATATATATATATATATATATATATATATGTATATATATATATATATATATATAATTTTTTAATATATATATATATATATATATATATATATATATATATATATATGATAATACTGATCTGGTGGTTAATCAGTTAGACATGATTATATATATATATATATATATATTTTTACATATATATATATATATATATATATATTATTATTATATATATATATATATATACATATATACATATATAATTATGTCTAACTGATTAACACTGCCAGGTCAGGGGAACGTCACTCTCTCTCTCTCTCTCTTCTCTCTCTCCCTCTCTCTCTCTCTCCTCTACAAGGTATCAACAGAGAGGGGTTACAGTTGAAAAACAAAACCATGAGGAAACAAGTAAAAAATGTGCCAAAGTTTCTTCGGCGCAGTCGAGTTTTCTGTACGGCGTACAATCAAGGCCACTGAAAATAGATCTATCTTTCGGTTGTCTCGGTATAATGCTGTATGAGCCGCTGCCCTTGAAACTTTAACCACGACCCCGTGATGGTCTATTCTATATAGTTGCCAGAAGCACGATTATGGCTAACTTTAACCTTAAATAAAATAAAAACTACTGAGGCTACATGGCTGCAATTTGGTATGTTTGATGATTAGAGGGTGAATGATCAACATACCAATTTGCAGCCCCTAGCCTCCGTAGTTTTTAAGATCTGAGGGCGGACAGAAAAAGTGCGGGCAGAATAAATTGCGGACGGACAGACAAAGCCAGCACAATAGTTTTCCTTTACAGAAAACTAAAACTGTATCAGATTTTCACCGAAGGACATCACAACATAACAATCAAAAAGTCAGATTATCAGTGTTGGTAGTGGTCTTGTTTTACTATATTTATATCCAGTATCTATTCTACGGAATGCAATCTTCCGCATATTCCACCTCAGAGAAAGGAAAACATCATTAACCAGGCAATATTAAATCACCAGAAGACACCGGTTTCGCAATAGACCCGACATTTGTTGTTGGGGCTGCTTAACATCAGTCTATGAAGATGAATCTACCAACAGTTATTACCAGTTTTTACATGTTTTTATACACAATTTCTACAGCTTTCTTTAATCTTTCTGCACTAGTTCTTCCCCTGGGATGATTTTATTCTGGTTTATATAATCATGAATTATTATTTTTGATGTTTTGTCCATTAGTATTATCATGTTAATTAGAGGAATGCAGCTGTTTCATTGCTAGTTCGATCCAGCATTAATCCTGTTAGGTATTTTCTAGTCTCTTGAAACAATAATGCTTTGTTGTCATCAGAAAGTGTTGAATATCACAGAATCTCTTAAAAATGCAACTTCTTCAAATTTATATTTCTAATATTATGTCTACTAGAGTTCATCTTTGGTGTAGTATTGATGATGATATTTCAAAATTATGTATTTGCATGAATAAGAATTTTCAAAAGTACTTACCTTGTACATATATATATTATATATATATATATATATATATATATTATATATATATATATATATTTATATTTATATATACATATGAATATATAAATATACTGACACATATACAGTATTTACATATATATATATATATATATATTTTATATTTATACATATGAATACATATATAATATATAAATATATATATATATATATATATATATATATTTAGTGTTATGGAGAAATATTTGCTTTGTTTTGGATAAGATAACCTGTGCTTTACAGAGGATCTGTCTGTTGGTTGTTAAAAAAAAATATTTGTTTTGACAGAAAATATAAAATCGGCAAGACAGTCCCTTTTTGTGCTCATTGACGAACTCAGCCATTTCTGTCAAACTTAACAGAGATACAATTTATACTGAAATGCATGAACACTTAGGACCGTGTAGGATTACCCCTTCAAGTTTACGAGTTATTAGGAACAAAAAAAAATGGTTACGATAAATTTTCTTTGGAAATATATGTCCATGTGTTACTGAATTGGCGTCAGTTGACAACTTTAAATGAGTTGACATTTGCATGCGAAATATTATAAACTATCAGTCACATGGAGATTTATGTAAAGCACGGGTGTTATGAATCCAAATGCACATCTTACGTGATTTTTTTTATTCTGCAGATATCTTCGTGGTCTGAATCCTGATTCTTCATGACCTGTAAACAATTCATTCCCAGGATTACAGGTTAGAGTTGTTTTTGTTCCTTTTTTAAAGTTGACCTTGCTGCAATATTATTGGTTAATGAAAGTATAGTTTCCAAAGCATTCGAGTTACTGCGGCCAGGGATATATAGCAGAAGCCTCCATCTGGATGCTTCTCTTCAAGCTTGAAGGTTACATGCATATTTTTCTCGGCATCGTTTAGACATTTCAATTTGCATGGCCATCACATTTCATAGAATAATGGCCTGCGTGCCAAATCCGAATTAGCAGATAGTGTTCCGTTTAAGCGATCGATGACCAATGTCAGGGCCAACGTATTAAAGAGAATATATATATATATATATATATATATATATATATATTAATTTCTTGGCTGTCGGTGTGTGTGGTCCCTCCCCTTCTCTTACCTTTCCCGCTACCCTTTCAACTTACCCCTTCCCCCTTTCCAATATCTCCCTCCCCTCCCCTCCCCTTCCCCTTTCTAAACAGTGAACTCTATCATTTTAACTTCCGGGACCCAACTAGCATATTTGTCTTCTTCTGCCCCATAAATTCAGAATATTATTAAACTCGTCAACAGTATATTCTGCATTAGGGCTTATGCAGAGAGAGAGAGAGAGAGAGAGAGAGAGAAAGAGAGAGAGAGAGAGAGAGAGAGAGAGATCTGTCTCAAGTTATATAAGCAGAAAGCTACAATTTCCAGGACTTCTACATAAGTAAACACTTCTCGAATTAAATGGAGCCAGAAATCTCAGTAATCCCACATCAAGTTGGATTACTCTGTTCCTACACCAACAATCCGGACCTACAGGAGACTGCTCTACGTTCTGTTCCGAATTCTTATAAAAGGCTATCACCTTCCTGATATTAATTAGCCTGAAACTTTCATCTGAGAGCCTTAATAGTTCAGGCATTCAAACATTTGACAATTTGTGTAATTACGCCTTAAAAGCACTGCACATCAGTATGGAATACCCTATAAGCCATTTTCATTACCTGTACTGTAAAGATAATTATAACATAATAATAATGTAACTTCCAACACCATTCGACGCCAGTCACTTGTATCCTGCAATATGAAATAAAATTATCACCAAACATCAAACATTCACATGGAAACCTCTAAATACCATATATATATATATATATATATGTGTGTGTGTGTGTGTGTGTGTGTATACTATATATATATATATATATATATGTACATATAGACATATATACATATATATACACACACACACACATGTTACATATATGATTGGTTTAATGCCTTTTAGAATGTGAGCAGAACGGTAACTTTGATTTGAGCTGATTCTTGTGCTTCAGTTGTTGACGAGTGACGACAGCAGAGGAGAAGTCATTGGGGCCAGAGGCATTACAGAATAGCCGATGGCACACTGTGCTAGAGTTTCATATCTTCATTAGAAGGTAAATGTAGGTATTTTTTAAATTATTTGGTTAAAAATCACAATAGATTAGGGACACAGCGATAAACAGACATACTACTAGACTACTTTGACAAATATGGAGGGGAGTTGGAAACCACAACATACTGTGAAGGTAAGCTTGTTGTGTCATGATAACTCTTATTTTCGTTGTTTACGTTTACCTGCTTAAATACTCTGTTACTTTCTTTTATTATTAGCGATCAAGCTTATTATCTCTTTTGACTGGAGGCTCATATTATGGTTGTAACTTTTATAGTTGACTGACGATGTTTTTTCAGTGTATTACACAATTGTTTCTTCTCATAGCATGATACTCATTTCAACATGTGGCAAATATAACACTGTTTTTTGTGTATATTCATATATTTCTTGCTGTTCAATTCTTTTTCCAGTGCTTTCCGGTTTCGCTAATATAGTGCTGTCACAAGACTTACACGGAATTTTATATACACACCCTTTAATATTGTCTGGGAAAGTTCTTGATAAGTACATTTTTCATTGTTGTATTGTTCTTAAATGCGACATTAACACCAAAATTCTTAAGAAGATGAGGGATATCTTTCATATCATTATTATATGCAGAATACAAATTTTTTTGTGTTGTAAAGGTTCTTTCTGTTTTGATACATAGTCTTTTTGTTTATCATCTTCTTTCAAAAACTTATATATGGAATTTTTGAAAAGAAGATATTAAACAAATATAATCCAATGTAATGTAACATGGTTTAGTATGTTGACATATAATTTGTAAAATAAACTAAGATAAAAACTTCTTTTTGCTAAGAGTTAAATCAATTAGTACCATCAATTAATCAATGATGGAAATGGAAATGATGGGTGCTTATCGTTTCTGGATAAACTTCACGAAGAAATAGTAGTGGTTTAAATATAGTGTGAAAAAAAAAAAAAAAAAAAAAAAACCCACTAATATTTCTCTTCCTATGTGCATTTCTATTTGACAAAGTAATACATAAAAGTCAGGCTTTATCTATGTTTTTAAGAGCATTACGGTATGTAGCCCTGAATATATTGATGATGAAATAGATAGATTAGGAATGTAGCAAAAATTGAAATATCCTGATAGTGTATTAAACAGTGCATTTGAAGTGGCAAGACAGTGTATCAAACCAGAAAGAACCTTGCCAACACAAAAAATTTGCTTATTCTTGCCTTATAATAATAGTATGAAAGATATCCTCATCTTCTTAAGAATTTGCATAATGTTGCATTTAAGAACAATACAACAATGAAAAATGTACTTATCAAGAACTCCCCAGACAATATTAAAGGGTGTATATAAAATTCTGTGTAAGTTCTAGACAACTTTTATAATAAGGAAACCGGGAAAGCACTGGAAAAAGAATTGAACAACTTAAGAAATGTGTGAGATATGCACAAGGGAACAGTGGTATTTGTACATGTTAGTGAGAACACCATGCTATCAACTGGGAAGGGGCAAAAGGATTGTATATTCTAATAATGCACTGGAAAGGAATGTCATTGAATCTAGCTTTATAAAAGAAAGTTACAACCATAATATGAATATCGGTCAAGGGATGTATAAATTTGATCCTTTAATATCAAATGAAATTTGTAAATTGTTTAAACTTTTAGGTAGGCAGTAGAGATGTATGAAAATAGATTATCATATTTGTAAACACAGTACGAGGGTGGTGTTGCACGAGTTTCCAAATCCTACTCATGACACCCGTCAGGTGTGGATCTGTGGTATGGTCTGCTTATCAGCAATGTCCCCGAGAGTCTATTATGATTTAGCCAAATGAGTTTTAAAGGTCACCCTACCTCGACACCGGCCTGAGTGGGCTATGGGAGCCTCTAACGGTTGTGTGGCGTTCGTCAGTACTGTTCTTGTAGTATATATATTTGTGACTTCACACTCTGTATCAGTCCTTCGTCAATGGCTTGAAATAAAGTCGAAACCGGTCAGACCTACACCCCGTTTCTTATTTCACCTGTGGTAATGTGATATATATATATATATATATATATATATATATACTGTATATGGTAAGCAGAAAAAGACAGCGTGTGGCATTATACATTTATCGTCCAAATTTTCGAGAGGTTAAGTCTTAATCCTCAAGGTTGTGAAATAAACAAGATTTACAGATGGAAAATGTACATGTGAAAATAACAGTTATAAGAGTTAAAATCATAAAAAACTTAAATAGTTTAAATAAAAGATGAAAATGAAAAATAAAAATGAAAAGTGAAGTGTGCTTAAATCAGCACCTATCGAGTAAACAAGTAAAAAATTTGCCCAAGTTTCTTCGGCGCAGTTGAGTTTTATGTACAGCGTAATTTACATGAGCCTCGCCCATGAAACTTTTCAGCCTCGGCCCTGATGGTGGCTCGTCTTGTAGCGTTGCCAGACGCACGATCGTGGCTAACTTTAATCTTATTTGAAAATAAAAACCATTGGGACTAGAGAGCTGCAATTTGTTGTTTGATGATTGAGGGCGTATGATCAACATGCCAATTTGGAGCCTGTAGCTCTAGTTTTTAAGATCTGAGGGTGGAGAAAAAGTGTGACGGACAGACAAAGCCATCTCGGTAGTTTTACAGAAAACTAAAAAAGATTCTGAAAGCCTGGATATGTATCTGTACATTCTCAGGTATCCTTAAACGGAATGTTAAATTCTCACTTAAAGGTAGCTTTTATATTTTATCGTGAATTATGAAGAATTTGTAAGGGACTTTGTCAGAGTTTAAATTCAGTGTCTTACTTATTTCTTTGATAAACACAGTAACATTCTGTTTAGTTTGCCAAGAATGGATGCGC
>NC_089767.1:957170-968920 GCF_040412425.1 Macrobrachium rosenbergii
TAATTCGCTTGCAGTTGCTCTCAGGTTCCAACTTCTTTTGACTTGTAAGGCCCAGTGGGTAACGCCCTTGCTTTCCACCTGAGAGATTCCTGGGAAATCATCCACATCGCGTGGAGTCAGAAATTTATTTCTGTTCCACACGCGTGATTGTGTGTTGATGATTTCTATCTTATTCACTCAGAAGGGATAATTCTGGAATGTGAAATGTTGTCTATTGGGTCATTGCTGAGTCGGGAAGTTGGGGAAAGCTCGCTGGTATGCAAGCAGTTAGCTTGCCCAGGTAATTCCTTGGGTGCGGTTGCTCTCAGGTTCCAACTTCTTTTAGACTTGTATGGCCCAGTGGGTAACGCCCTTTGCTTCCACCCGAGCCCTGGGTTTCGATCCCGACGCGAGTCAGAAATTTATTTCGTTCCACACGTGATTGTGTGTTGATGATTTATCTTATTCACCAGAAGGATAATTCGAATGAAATGTTGTCTATTGGGTCATTGCTGAGTCGGGAAGTTGGGGAAAACTCGCTGGTATGCAAGCAGTTAGCTTGCCCAGGTAATTCCTGTGCAGTTGCTCTCAGGTTCCAACTTTTAGACTTGTATGGCCCAGTGGTAACGCCCTTGCTTTCCACCTGAGAGACCTGGGTTCGAACAAAGACGTGAGTCAGAAATTTATTTCTGTTCCACACGTGTTGTGTGTTGATGATTTCTCGATCTTATCACTCAGAAGGGGATAATTCGAATGAAATGTTGTCTATTGGGTCATTAAGAGTCGGGAAGTTCAGAAAATGGCTGGTATGCAAGCAGTTAGCTTGCCCAGGTAACTCCTGGGTGCAGTTGCTCTCAGGTTCCAACTTCTTTTGACTTGTATGGCCCAGTGGGTAACGCCCTTTGCTTTCCACCTGAGAGACCTGGGGTTGATCCCGACGTGAGTCAGAAATTTATTTCTGTTACACGTGATTGTGTGTTGATGATTTCTATCTTATTCACTCAGAAGGGATAATTGAATGAAATGTTGTCTATTGGTCATTGCTGAGTCGGGAAGTTGGGGAAAACTGCTGGATGCAAGCAGTTAGCTTTGCCCAGGTAATTCCTGGGTGCAGTTGCTCAGGTTCCAACTTTTTGACTTGTATGGCCCAGTGGGTAACGCCCTTGCTTTCCACCTGAGAGACCTGGGTTCGATCCCGACGTGAGTCAGAAATTTATTTGTTCCACACGTGATTGTGTGTTGATGATTTCTATCTTATTCACTCAGAAGGATAATTTTGGAATGAAATGTTGTCTATTGGGTCATTGCTGAGTCGGGAAGTTGGGAAACTCGGCTGGTATGCAAGCAGTTAGCTTGCCCAGGTAATTCCTTGGGTGCAGTTGCTCTCAGGTTCCAACTTCTTTTTTGACTTGTATGGCCCAGTGGGTAACGCCCCTTGCTTTCCACCTGAGAGACCTGGGTTGATCCCCGACGTGAGTCAGAAATTTATTTCTGTTCCACACGTGATTGTGTGTTGATGATTTCTATCTTATTCACTCAGAAGGGATAATTCGAATGAAATGTTGTCTATTGGGTCATTGCTGAGTCGGGAAGTTGGGGAAAACTTCGCTGGTATGCAAGCAGTTAGCTTGCCCAGGTAATTCCTGGGTGCAGTTGCTCTCAGGTTCCAACTTCTTTGACTTGTATGGCCCAGTGGGTAACGCCCTTGCTTTCCACCTGAGAGACCTGGGTTCGATCCCGACGTGAGTCAGAAATTTATTTCTGTTCCACACGTGATTGTGTGTTGATGATTTCTATCTATTCACTCAGAAGGGATAATTGAATGAAATGTTGTCTATTGGGTCATTGCTGAGTCGGAAGTTGGGAAAACTCGCTGGTATGCAAGCAGTTAGCTTGCCCAGGTAATTCTTGGGTGCAGTTGCTCTCAGGTTCCAACTTCTTTTACTTGTATGGCCCAGTGGGTAACGCCCTTGCTTTCCACCTGAGAGACCTGGGTTCGATCCCGACGTGAGTCAGAAATTTATTTCTGTTCCACACGTGATTGTGTGTTGATGATTTCTATCTTATTCACTCAGAAGGGATAATTCGAATGAAATGTTGTCTATTGGGTCATTGCTGAGTCGGAAGTTGGGGAAAACTCGCTGGTATGCAAGCAGTTAGCTTGCCCAGGTAATTCCTTGGGTGCAGTTGCTCTCAGGTTCCAACTTCTTTTTGACTTGTATGGCCCAGTGGTAACGCCCTTGCTTTCCACCTGAGAGACCTGGGTTCGATCCCGACGTGAGTCAGAAATTTATTTCTGTTCCACACGTGATTTGTGTGTTGATGATTTCTATCTTATTCACTCCAGAAGGGATAATTCGAATGAAATGTTGTCTATTGGGTCATTGCTGAGTCGGGAAGTTGGGAAAACTCGCTGGTATGCAAGCAGTTAGCTTGCCCAGGTAATTCCTTGGGGCAGTTGCTCTCAGGTTCCAACTTCTTTTGACTTGTATGGCCCAGTGGGCAACGCCCTTGCTTTCCACCTGAGAGACCTGGGTTTCGATCCGGACGTGAGTCAGAAATTTATTTCTGTTCCACACGTGATTGTGTGTTGATGATTTCTATCTTATTCACTCAGAAGGGATAATTCGAATGAAATGTTGTCTATTGGGTCATTGCTGAGTCGGGAAGTTGGGGAAACTTGGTATGCAAGCAGTTAGCTTGCCCAGGTAATTCCTTGGGTGCAGTTGCTCTCAGGTTCCAACTTCTTTTTGACTTGTATGGCCCAGTGGGTAACGCCTTGCTTTCCACCTGAGAGACCTGGGTTCGATCCGACGTGAGTCAGAAATTTATTTCTGTTCCACACGTGATTGCGTGTTGATGATTTCTATCTTATTCACTCCAGAAGGGATAATTCAGAATGAAATGTTGTCTATTGGGTCATTGCTGAGTCGGGAAGTTGGGAAAACTCGCTGGTATGCAAGCAGTTAGCTTGCCCAGGTAATTCCTTGGGTGCAGTTGCTCTCAGGTTCCAACTTCTTTTGACTTGTATGGCCCAGTGGTAACGCCCTTGCTTTCCACCTGAGAGACCTGGGTTCGATCCTGACGTGAGTCAGAAATTTATTTCTGTTCCACACGTGATTGTGTGTTGATGATTTCTATCTTATTCACTCAGAAGGGATAATTCTGAATGAAATGTTGTCTATTGGGTCATTGCTGAGTCGGGAAGTTGGGGAAAAACTCAGCTGGTATGCAGAAGCTAGTACTTGCCCAGGTAATTCCTTGCGGTGCAGTTGCTCAGGTTCCAACTTTCTTTTGTATGGCCCAGTGGTAACGCCCTTGCTTTCCACCTTGAGAGACCTGGTTCGATCCCGACGTGAGTCAGAAATTTATTTCTGTTCCACACGTGATTGCGTGTTGATGATTTCTATCTTATTCACTCAGAAGGGATAATTGAATGAAATGTTGTCTATTGGGTCATTGCTGAGTCGGGAAGTTGGGGAAAACTCGCTGGTATGCAAGCAGTTAGCTTGCCCAGGTAATTCCTTGGTGCAGTTGCTCTCAGGTTCCAACTTCTTTTGACTTGTATGGCCCAGTGGGTAACGCCCTCTTTTTCCACCTGAGAGACCTGTTCTGATCCCTGACGTGAGTCAGAAATATAATATATATATATATATATATATATATATATATATATATATATATATATATATATATATATATATATATATATATATATATTTATATATATACTGTTTATAAAAAGCAGAAAACAGCGTAGCATTATACATTTAGCGTCCAAATTTTCGAGAGGTTAAGTCTTATCCTCAGGGTTGTGAAATAAACAAGATTTACTGATGGAAAAGACATTGTGAAATAACAGTTATAAGAGTTAAAATCATAAGAAACTTAAATAGTTTAAATAAAAGATGAAATGAAAAATAAAAATGAAAAGTAGTGTGCTTAAAATCAGCACCTATCGAGTAAACAAGTAAAAATTTGCCAAAGTTTCTTCAGCGTAATCGGTTTTGGGTACAGCGTATAATGCATATGAGCCTCGCCCATGAAACTTTCAGCCTCGGCCTGATGGTGGCCTGTTCTGTAGCGTTGCCAGACGCATGATCGGCTAACTTTAATCTTAATTAAAATAAAATCATTGGGCAGAGAGCTGCAATTTGTTGCGTTTGATGATTGAGGCGTATGATCAACATGCCAATTTGGAGCCTGCAGCCTCTGTAGTTTTTGGGTGATCTGAGGGTGGAGAGAAAAAGTGCGGACGGACAGACAGTTATCTCGGTAGTTTTACAGAAAACTAAAATGATTCTGAAAGCCTGGTTATGTATCTGTACATTCCTCAGGTATCCCAACGGAATGTTAAATTCTCACTAAAGGTAGCTTTTATATTTTATCGTGAATTATAAGAATTTGTAAGTGGGACTTTTGTCAGAGTTTAAATTCAGTGTCTTACTTAATTTTGATAAACACAGTAACATTTTGTTTAAGCGGCAAGAATGGATGCGCAGTTGAAAAAATTCTGGCGTCGCGGGTAGAGTTAGATGCATGTGACGTCTGCACACGTCACAGTGACATGACATCAGTCAGGTAAAGCCCTTCCTTTCCTTCCCAATTCATACCTGTTCTTGGTGTATTTCATATGAGAGAGAGAGAGAGAGAGAGAGAGAGAGAGAGAGAGAGAGAGAGAGAGACTAGAGAGAGAGAGGAGAGGAGGTTTCGCACTACTGATTCTCATGAAATTGATGTTGTTGGTGAGGTTTTATTGAAATTGATATTCCTTATTTCTCATCTCTTCTGTTCACGTCATATCAATTGTCGATATGGTTATCGTCACCTGAATTCACGAGTAGAATTTCCAAGAGAAGTCCAGTGTGTGCAAAAATTTTCATATATATATATATATATATATATGTTATATATATATATATATATATAATATACATATATATATATATATATATATATATATATATTTATATCTATACACATAAATCTTACCATTGACATTTGAATTCATTTTTGGAAGGGCCTGTAGACTTATTGGCGTCATAAAGAGGCTCCAAGGGTCATTTAAAGCTTCGTGTATGTTTTATAAATTGCGAAAAAGTTATTATCAGGCCACAGTCATGGCGGTTTGATAATTTTGATGCTATCTCGTAAGAATAGGTTATGTTTTATACAGGAAGGTCGACCCTAGTCCAGGCTTTGACCATGACTTCAGAATGGAAGTCATATGGAATGTATAGCAAAATATATGTAATATATTTTCATACTAACAACTTGAAAGGTGCGAACATATATGTGTTGTGAAAGACGACGTAATTCTTGGCCTTGTGACTTCCATGCAGTCATAACTTGGAACTTATTACATTAACCTCTAATTTTGAGCTTTGGAACTGTTCCTTTTAAAACGGGCTTTCAGTTATTTGAACGGGGATCTCATTATTTTGCTGAATATAAAGTTGTGTGAGCTTCATTTGTCTTCTCTCTAATCAGCTTCCTTTTCTTTTGTTTGATATGGCCTATAGATGCTTTTTCTTGATGTTTTGCCACTTATATGCCTTTGATATTAATATTTCGACTCAACACTTGGTGCAATGATCTCTTCATTATTTGATGATGTATTTCAAAGGTTTCGGGCAGTATTTGTTCTACTGGCTGAAGAGTTAGTTGGCAATTTCCACCGGATCAAGTAGCAATAGATATTAACTCAGTGACACAGCGAGACATATTGATAGTATGTGACCGCAGCTACGTTACTCTACAACTTTTGATTAAATGATGCTAATCACTTTTGATGTTTGCTGAATTATTAACGTGTTTAGTAAATCTTAATAGCAATTATGAGGTCACTGTACTTTTTTATAATCATAAACCTCTATTAGTTTTGTATTTTTCTGCATTTATTGTGATGAAACAAAGCATCTAATTTTTCACATGTAAATTTGACTCAGTATGTTTTGTACATTAGGAAAGATACAAAATGTTTCAGGTTCACTATGCAATCTTATGACTTTTAGATTTATCTCTTAAAATAGTTAAATATTGTTCCAATCACTTTTGTGGAGGAGGGTGGGGGATGTGAGTGACACCTTGGTAAATTAGTGTGTTTAATTAGTTGGACGCAAAGGGCTCTCTGGGAGGTAGCTATGACAGAAACGGCGACTCTTAGGTGTGATTTAAGCCGACAGCCTGGCGATGATGATAGACCTACTTGAGGGAAATTGTTTGGCAATTGTAATCAATGCAGCCTCCCCCTTTTATCCGCGTGATTAAACCATACTTTCTGAAAGCGAACCAACGTGAAATGCGTTTTCGGATTTCCCAACGATTTGTCGGAAATTCTGGAAAGATTAAAAACCCGTAACGTTGATTAGAACATCGGGGAGAACAATAAAAATATTTTCATTTTAACTTCCCCACCCCCGCCGTTTTCCGTCCTGGGCCAGCGTGCTTTGAATCATATGAAACAGAATATCATGATCTTTCTCTTTTTCGTTCAGACTTACATTTTCTTGGTTGAACGAAACGAAGCGTAAATTTCTGTGACGTTTTTATATTTGAAGATAAAGTCTTCGGCATCTCATGATATATATTATAACGTACTTCACAACTTTTTTATACCAAAATTCATTGATATTTTCGTCTTTGAAAACAAAGACTAAACTGTCCTGCAAGGAAGGAGGGAAAGGATGTGCATTTCGTATTTTTGAAAAATAATATAACTTTTAAAATGAAGGTGAACTGAAAAGATGGTTTATTTTTCAGGCAGTTCATCACCAAATGCGACCTGAAGTTTTCCTTCCGTACCTGGCAGGAGCAAAGATTTTATCTTATCAGAACTGCAGTTCACATGAAATTAAATTAATAATTTATTTCTGTTTCAGTGGTTAAGGGATCTTGAGCAAAGAACGGAAGCAGTTTGACACTTGAGAAACGAGAAGAAAGTTTGGAGGATATCGAGGGAAACTAAATAACAGATTAGATGAAAGTTTTACATCATGGGAAACTGTGATTGTACCCTGATATTATGGGAAACAAGAAGAATTTTTTTTTATATATCTTCTAATATGTATACATAAGATATTATATATATATATATATATATATATATATATATATATATATATATATATATATATATATATATATATATATATATGGGAGAGGAATTATATAAGATTACAAGATAAAATCACACTTTAAGGAAATAAGGTATTGTTGACGTTAAGTTGAAATTGTCAAGAATTAGTCTTGCTAGGTTCAAATGGGAGTTATCAAAGAGCCAAACAAAATGGAGTTTTTAAGAATATTATTTTTGTAGACGACGGCATTTTTAAGGAATGGAAATTAAGTGGAAAAAATCTCTCAAAAATAAATTTGAATCGAAAGATAAAGTCAAACAAAAATCAGTAGAATGTTAATAGCCGGTTATAATGTGAAATGGAATCTTCCATAAAGTTGTTGCTCTAAACTAACAACAAGAACATTTAAGTTTTTGTTACACACGTTTTACGAATTCTAAGAAGCTCTGCGTTTGTTGCTATTGCGTAACCTGATATTTTTACTGTGGGTGATACGTTCTCTTGAAAATATTTCAGAATTGAATAAATACGGAAAGTGAAGAATCTGTCATTTACATAATTTGATTCCTCAGAGAACTCCTTTTTCAATCACACATTCAAATGAGTCTTTACTTATCAGTTTCTTCAACTTTGAAGCTAAAGTTTTGAAGTGTAAAATTGATCACACAAGAAGCTTTTCTCGAAACTTATGTCAGGGCACTTAAGACTTTTATATTTATTTATTAATTATTTATTTATTTATTTTTTTTTTTAGATCTTAGCAACGCTGGATATTCTATCTCCCTGAGTACCAACCGCCGTTACCTCTTGAAAGGTCGGTTGTTATAATTTCACCTGATTTTCACCTGTTATTTCAAAATTTTGAAATTTTTATCTTTATTAGTTATTCTGGGTCTGACTTTGTAGTTTATATCCAATCGTCTAAGATTGTTTTGTTGAATACTTGGTGTTATTTTCACCTCAGCTGGTTTCGATTTCTTTATAAGCTCCTGCACTTATTGAGGGAAGGAATTTTTTTTTTTTGTTTTTAATACTGTAGTTCAGTTCATATAATATAATAATTTGCCTTTTGTTCAGAATTTTTGAATTATAATGGGACTGTCTGCTGTTTTTTTTATCTATCGTCTTGTGCTTGCAGTGTGTGGCTGCAATCATGTTTTGACCCTCTTGCATTTATCTCGCAGATTTCTGTGCGTGAAAAACAAAAGGATACACAACAGTTCATTACAGAAATCTTAATTTTTCTAGCATCATCGTTTACTGCTTTTATTGCCTTCATTTCTTCGGATATTCATCATAAACAATTTTTATTAGTAAACAAGTAAAAATGTCCCGAAGTTTCTTCGGCGCAATCGAGTTTTCTGTACATCTATCATCAAGGTTACCGAAAATAGAACTATCTTTCGGTGGTCTCGGTATAATGCTGTATGAGCCGCGGCCCATGAAACTTTAACCACGGCCCAGTGGTAGCCTGGCCTATATCGTTGCAAGACGCACGATTATGGCTAACTTTAATCTTAAACAGAATAAAAACTACTGAGGCTAGAGGGCTGCAGTTTGGTATGTTTGATGATTGGAGGGTGAATGACCAAAATACTAATTTGCACTCCTCTAGCCTCATTAGTTTTTAAGGTCTGAAGGCGGACAGAAAAAGTGCGGACAGACAGACAGACAGACAAAGCCAACACAATAGTTTTCTTTTCAGAAAACTAAAAAGCATTGTAAATTAATGTTCGTCTCCATTTCCCATACCGCTAAGGATATACTGAATGAATTGTCTCTATTCTTTATGTCTAAAGGAGCAAAGAATGTGGCCGAGTCGCGGCACTATAAATGACTCCTCTTTGCGAGTACCGATGCCCGTTTCCATCTCGGATGTAAATATAGCGAACCTTGACTTGAATTGATGGAAATCGATATTTTCCTTCCTCCCTTGCATTGCTCCTTCACGTTCGTGCGGTTATTTAAATCTGGCTGAATGGAGCAGTAAGCCACACTGTGACATTGGCGAAAGAAAGTAAAACAAGCCTCTAGTTTCTTGTTTGTTTCCTTCCTTTAGAATATCAACCATTCATTTCATGAAGTTCATCTTTTCTACTGTTGCTTTAGAATATCAGCCATTCATTTCATAAAGTTCATCTTTTCTGCTGTTGCTTTAGAACATCAGCCATTCATTTCGTAAAGTAAATCTTCACTACTGTTAATAGGGCCTTGCAACATAGATTATAGAAATATTTTGTTGCCGCTGTACTCTTTTAATTTTTATGTTTAGTTAAAGTCGTAAATGTTGATTATGAAACTACTAGTGCCGTAGAAAATTATACTTAAAAGCAGAATGCTTCTTAGTCTTTTTATGTGTATATATATATATATATATATATATATATATATATATATATATATATATATATATATATATATATATATATATATATATATGTGTGTGTGTGTGTGTGTGTGTGTGTGTGGGGAGGAGGTGTGTGTGCGCACTCTGATCTGTTATATTTATTCTCGAGGAATAAATATGGATTTAAAGATTTAAAATCTAATTTCTTTGTAAATTTGATTCCGGCCTTATAAATAGTTTAATATGAATTTCTTAATTCATCCATTCGTTCGTTCTGGAATTAAGTTGACGATATGTCAACATGTGCTCTTTCTCCTTCTTTTATATATATATATATATATATATATATATATATATATATATATATATATATATATATATATATATATATATATATATATATATATATATATATATATATATATATATTGTTACAGACTGGACTTAGGTTGATGAATTTACACACAAAATTATAATTGATGCTGCCACGAAACCAAGGGAGTCCAGTTTGTAAACCAAAGGGGATTTAGTGAAGACTTACTCCGAATTTTCCTGGAGTTATAATTTAAGGTGGAAGGTTGCCATATTGAATTTAGAATTCTTTTGCCAAATTACAGTGATTTATTTATAGAAACTTAACAAATTAACATTAGCCAAATCAATAGTTGTGACACCATACCTATTACAATCACTGAGGGACAGATTCAGAATGGGGCACAAGTAACAAAAATGACAAGTAATTGCAACAAGGTACAAATGGGGGCACCTGGTACAATCATTTCAATGATAATACCACATTCAGTCTGCCCTGATTACGGAATATTAATGCATATGATGGTGTTTCAGGATGGAGGGATACTTATAAGCATCAGTTGCAACAACGGACACTTCTCTGAGTAAGACCAGGCATGGATTAAATTTGGGTGGTGGCGGTATCGGGCAGGTCCGATCGTGCAGTATCTCGTGTCTCTCCTGAAAGTGACGTTCTGAGTTAGCCCCTGCTCAAATCCAAGGAAATGGAGTCTTTCAGAAGATTGCTCAGCACATTCTTAAATACCAACATATAAGCAACCAGAAGGTGCTTTTGATGACACGAATATGATCTGAGAATGGAGTAGCATGTGCGTTAAAAAATGAACGTAATTATATGCGCTCAGCACACCAACGCTGTTTTCACTTAACTAAATACTTAAATAACCCTTAGATTGCACTGGTGGAGGGGATAAATGATTGTTATATCGATCTTTACTCGGTTCAAGGTATGCAATGGCAAGGAGGGGATACAGGCAAGATTTTGACAAAAGAAGATTGTTTCATGGAGAATAGGTTAAAAGTTAAAAAGAACTGGTTAAAGAGTTGAGGTAAAAGGGGACAGGGCTGGTCTTTGAAGCTGCTCGCAAATGTACGAACCTTTTATGACTGTTATAGGCGCACATCCATTCAGGACTGGTTGTTTGAAGATCGCCAGTCACCAGCGGAGATGGAGAAACCGCAGCGTGTCACTGCAGATGAAGTCAGAAGGGTTCTGTTTTCCCCAACATGGCATTCGGGCGTGGGGCTTGGGGCAGGGCTGTACCTGCAAGCATGTCAAGAAAGCCAGCAAGGAGGGTATGGGGAAAAGCTAACACTTATCATTATATGCCTATGGAGATAAAAACTACCTGTTCCCACAGCCCTAAATGCCCTTCTGCCCTTCCCAATCCCTACATGCCCCCATCGGCGTGATGGGGGAAAGGGGTAAAGGGGGTTTGGGTTCTTCTGGATCACGCGATGTTGGGGGTAGGTGAGAATCGACGCTAACGATGGGTACTGGTTCAAAAAAGCACGGTTTCCTGAGACGCCCGATTAAAGACAGAGTGAACAACAGATTTATTCGAATTTTGATTGCTGAAATTACTATACAAGGAAGGGAGGAATGTTTATTCTATATATTAATATATATATATATATATATATATATATATATATATATATATATATATATATATATATATATATATATATATATATATATATATATATATATATATATATATATATATATATATATATATATATATATATATATATATATATATATATATATATATATATATATATATATATATATATATATATATATATATATATATATATATATATATATATATATATATATATATATATATATATATATATATATATATATATATATATATATATATATATATATATATATATATATATATATATATATATATATATATATATATATATATATATATTGTTACGTGTGAGGTCTTGGTTGATCATGTATTATTCAATTTACGTAATTTTACGGCCCTGCAAACCAAGATTACACGTAA
>NC_089767.1:969420-974420 GCF_040412425.1 Macrobrachium rosenbergii
TAGGAATATTAGTCCGATTCACCTCGACAGAGAACATCTCTGCCCGCCGGGGTAGGCTAGGCAATTTAAAAATAACAATCACCGCAGTAGACAAATGGCGCCATAGGCTGGAAAGTTTGTAAACAAAGTATGCTAGGCATTAGGGACCTAAGCCTCAGAGAGGGTTTACGCTCAATGACCCCTAGTTATGGTGGCCCTTAAGCTTTATTCTATGCATTCGACGATGTCTTTGTCAAGGTCGGATTGCCGGGCGGTATAAGCCCTCACCTGGCGGGAACGAAGCGAGGCGGGTCAGTGAGAGAGATTCCAGCGGTCACGGAACCAGGGTGACGCTGCGTGCGTGCTAACGATATTCTTTATTCTTTATTACTTTCTCCCTACGTCTATCTTAATTAGTGAATTGGGAAGACTGCCAGAATACGACTCCTGAGGTCCTCGTTTGCGCAGCGACTTCGGCGTTCACGTAAGTCCGATTCTTGTTGAAGCTTCAGTCGATTGACTAGTACTTTTCTGTATTTCACATTTTTTCTTTGTTTTCTTCCTTCAGCCACCACTTACGGTATATGTGTTTACAAAGTCTAGATTAAGCCTAATTATTTTATTGTTAGCTTCAACCCCATTATTCCAGTAAAATACCTAGGATTTAGGTAAGCAAAATCAGGTTAAATCTCGATGCTTTTTGTATGCCTCGCGTCCGAATGTTTGGAAGAACCGTTGCGTTTAAAATCAAATTCAACTCAAATATATTCTTTGTTAAGGTTAATAACCCTTAACTGGCGACCTTTGGCACTAACGTCTGTCTTTGAGGTTAACTTTTGGCTTCAAGTGACAGGTTACACGTGTAATCTTGGTTTGCAGGGCCAAAAATTACGTAAATTGAATAATACATGATCAACCAAGACTTCTCACGTAACAATATATATATACATATATATATATATATATATATATATATATATATATATATATATATATATATATATATATATATATATATATATATATATATATATATATATATATATATATATATATATATATATATATATATATATATATATATATATATATATATATATATATATATTTCAGAAAATATGGCTGCTACAGTTTTAAAGGACACATATATGCATTTCATAGCTTCAATGCTTTAAGATGATGAAAGAATTTTGAGCGAGATGGTACTGACAGAGCCGTCAGTCGTAAAATCTTTGTGTTCAGCAAATAGTTTGATTCTCAGCTATCTGCGTGAGAGCCTCAGCAATATTGCCGGTCAGGTGATCTTCCAAGCGTTATGTATATTCGTGAGTACGTGTGTTAGTTTGATCTAGATTATGCCAAAATCTGCCCTAAAAGTGAGTTTGATCGTTCATTAACGTGATAGAACTGCAGTTGTCTAGACGTAGCTTTGGAGAGGATCCAGGCTTTGATATCGGCAGATAAGATGTCTGTGGACAGTGTGGACTGGTTCGAATAACATGTGGTAGACTGTTTTTTTTTGACATAACTTTAGTTATTGATTTGGGGAGTATGTGTGAGTTTGGATATTTTCAGGCTATTAGCCATAGTGAGACTTCTTTAATCAGAAGTGTTTTGCAGTTCAGAGTTTAGTTATCTGACTCGATATTTCATTTATTATGCATTTTAATCTTTGCTTTGTTTTATTCATTTCTTGTTGGGTTATTTGAATAATAAACTTATTTTTGTAGAAACTATTGCGTTTATTTAAATAGTCCATTTAGTTGCTTTGGTGAGAATGAGTGAGATTCGGGTGGGTGAACTTCGGAAATCGATGAGAGAGAGAGAGAGAGGCGATACACGGTGAGAGAGAGAGAGAGAGAGGGAGAGAGAGAGGAGAAAAATGGATGTAAGTGTTATCGTGGCGAACCTTCATACGCCTCTTTTCCTGAAGAAAGATCGAGAGCACGTTACGTACACTTTCAAAAAAGTGTTAATTCTGTCCTCGTTACATTATATATATATATATATATATATATATATATATATATATATATATATATATATATATATATATATATATATACATATATATGTATATATATATATATATATATATATATATATATATATATATATATATATATGTATATATATATATATATATATATATATATATATATATATATATATATATATATATATATATATATAATCAGAAAGCTACAAACGTCCTTTAATATCCAATTCACTCTACCTCGAAGTGGGTGGATACCGTCTCCAAACGCAAAACACCTGAGTTCGACGGGTGGGCTGATGGAGATGGTATTCATTTATACCTCTCTTGTGGCCGACTGGTTAGTGCGTCACTGTAGTCCTGATTCTCCGTCCGTCGCTGGTTCGATCCCACGGGACGGTAGACTTATTATCAACTAAAATTCCCCTTCGGTAACATATATGAAAATATATTACTTCCGAGGTAGAGTGAATTGGATATTAAAGGACGTTTGTAGCTTTCTGATTGTATATGAATCACGGTGATGTGATAAATAGTCATAATATGGCTACGTCGACAAACGCACTACACGGTCAACATGGCAGAGGTGGGTGGATACCGTCTCCAAACGCAAAAACACCTGAGTTCGACGGGTGGGCTGATGGGAGATGGTATTCATTTATACCTCTCTTGTGGCCGACTGGTTAGTGCGTCACTGTAGTCCTGATTCTCCGTCCGTCGCTGGTTCGATCCCACGGACGGTAGACTTATTATCAACTAAAATTCCCCTTCGGTAACATATATGAAAATATATTACTTCGAGGTAGAGTGAATTGGATATTAAAGGACGTTTGTAGCTTTCTGATTGTATATGAATCACGGTGATGTGATAAATAGTCATATATATATATATATATATATATATATACACATACATACATACATATATATATATATATATATATATATATATATATATATATATATATATATATATATATATATATATATATATGTACAGTCACTCAAAAATGTTTTTGCAACATGTTCCAGAAGTTTTCCTTCACCTACCAGTAATTTGTTCTTTTGATATTTACAAGGAAATGTAATTTTCTTATTCGATTTTAGTTATTAATCATACGGTTAACAATATAAAAAGAATGGTGAGTGAAAAATTCATATCACGAAAAATGACAAAACATTTTGAAAAATTTCACTTCAGATCATTGGGCAAAAGAGTCAAAGAAGAAACTATATTTCGAATCCAGATAAAAGCTTATTGACTAATAAATTAATATTGAATAATCATCAATGAAATTATATATAAATAAAGAAAGAATTCAACCAATATTGTTGTCAAACACAAAAAGAAAAAATCTCGTAACGTCGTTAGTTATCGTGTGACTCCACATTCGGGCGGGAAAGTTAAACTAAACTGTCTCGTCACTTGCACCGATAAGATGGGCAGCAAACTCAGCTGCACCACGATCATTAGCTTGTCTCTGTTGTAGATATTGCTCGGTAGCTTAGCGTAAATGAAACAACCATGTATAGAGGGATACAACAACAGAGAGAACGAGGAAATATGATAAATTCATTGTAAAAAGTGGAGGACGACCCCATTGTTGCACTACTGTTTAAGGATCACCATCGGATGATCACTGAAGGAGCTTCGCCTAACTCCCCTGACAACTGACAACTGGTGTTGCTAGAAAGAGAGAACATTACGCTTTCCCTTCAAGTTGCTGCTCAAACCATCCGTAACAGGCTACATGAGACCAAGATATTATTTCATCATACTCCTGCCAAGAAGCGCTTCATATCAGCGAAACACAAAAAATAGAGGCTAGGGTTTGCGTTATGATTTAATCCAGTGGCCGATGATTTCTGTAAGAATCATCTTTTGCGATGAGGAGGAGACATTCTCCACTGATGAGCATGGTAGTCTCCTTCACTGCTGGCATTTAGCATTAACTAAATTAATGTTGAACTTCTTGCTAATTTTAATTCTTTAGAAACTTAGATAATAAGAAATACAAAAGTAGGCGTTATATATTCAGTTAACTTCATAAGAGGCATCAAAATGATAGGCCTAAGTAGCAATGAAAGAAATGAGAAATTACACATGATATCGGCATTATATATATATATATATATATATATATATATATATATATATATATATATATATATATATATATATATATATATATATATATATATATATATATATATATATATATATATATATATATATATATATATATATATATATATATATATATATATATATATATATAATGTCTGTGTGCTGCACGATTATATTTTATGTATTACAAAAATAGACGTGAAATCTGTTAGTCTAGTTCAGTATATTCTATATTAAGTTTCACTAGTTCACAATATACATAGGATTAGTCATTCAAAAATTTGATTAATAATAATGTGCAAGCAAATCTTTACAAAAGTCGCATTTGTTGATGTTAGTAAGACTAATAGTGCAAGTTAGTCGTAGGCCTATATCTACAAAGTTCACACATATGAAGGAGACAAAACAACGATAGTGATGGCAGTTGGAGATGAAAATATTAAAACATAAGAACAGCGATGACCAATGAAGTATTATAGTAACATCCTTTAAATAAGTAAAGTATAACAACAGTAAGCAGTATCGGAAAAAGCCCTGTTTAAGGGAAACTACAGGTAATTTCTCGGACCGACCACTATAAGCGCTTACAACTGAGTTGCCAAACAGCGCCAGATGTCACTATTATGAGCTGTTGTCCGAAAAGTTTTGAAGTTTGTTGCAAGACATTTTTGAGTGATTGTACATATATAATTATGTCTAACTGATTATCACGCCAGGTCAGTGAGCGTCACTCTCTCTCTCTCTCTCTCTCTCTCTCTCTCTCTCTCTCTCTCTCTCTCTCTCTCTCTCTCTCTCTCCTACAAGGCATCTAATAGAGAGGGGTTACAGTTGAAAATCAAAACCATGAGGAAACAAGTAAATAATGCGCCAATGTTTGCTCGGCGCAGTCGAGTTTTC
>NC_089767.1:979420-981920 GCF_040412425.1 Macrobrachium rosenbergii
TAATTAAAATAAAAACTACTGGGGCTAGAGGGCTGCAATTTGTTATGTTTGATGATTGGAGGGCGTAGCCTCTGTAGTTTTTAAGATCTGAGGGTGGAGAGAAAAAGTGCGGACGGACAGACAAAGCCATCTCGGTAGTTTTACAGAAAACTAAAAAAGATTCTGAAAGCCTGGATATGTATCTGTACATTCTCAGGTATCCTTAAACGGAATGTTAAATTCTCACTTAAAGGTAGCTTTTATATTTTATCGTCAATTATGAAGAATTTGTAAGGGACTTTGTCAGAGTTTAAATTCAGTGTCTTACTTATTTCTTTGATAAACACAGTAACATTCTGTTTAGTTTGCCAAGAAAGGATGCGCAGTTGAAAATTCTGGCGTCATGGGTAGAGTTAGTTGCATGTGACGTCTGCACACGTCAGAGTGACATGACATCAGTCAGGCAAAGCCCTTCCCTTTCCTTCCTAATTCATACCTGTTCTTGGTGCAATTCATATGAGAGAGAGAGAGAGAGAGAGAGAGAGAGAGAGGAGAGGGAGGGAGAGAGAGAGAGAGGGAGGGAGAGAGAGAGAAAGAAAAGAGGAGAGAGAGAGAGAGACGCACTACTGATTCTCGCATGAAAGACATAGATGTTGTTGCGGAGGTTTCGAAATGAAGTTGATATTGCCTTATTTCTCGTCATCTCTTCTTGTTCACGTCATATCAATTGTCGATATGGTTATCGTCACCGAATTCACGAGTAGAATTTCCAAGAGAAGTCCAGTGTGTGCAAAAATTTTTCATATATATATATATATATATATATATATATATATATATATATATATATATATATATATATATATATTTTTATACATAAATCTTACCATTGACATTTGAATTCATTTTGGAAAAGGGCCTGCAGACTTATTGTCAGCAAGGAAGCTCAAGGGTCATTTAAAGCTTCTGTGTATGTTTTACAATTATTGCGAAAAAAAATTCTTAACGGGCCACAGTCAGCGGCGGCTTGATAATTTTGATGCTATCTCGTAAGAATAAGGTTATGTTTATACGTGAAAGGTCGACCTAGTCTGACTTTGACCATGATTTGTAACTTTAGCGAAAATTGATAATTGGTGTTTGGAAACTCCTAAATCTTGCGGGGTATACGTGAATTCAGTTATGCGGTTATCAGTTATCAGAATATACTAGACTTCAGAATGAAGTCATAAGCAGATGTATAGCAAAATATATGTAATATATTTTCATACTAACAACTTGGAAAGGTGCGAACATGTATGTGTTGTGAAAGACGACGTAATTGTTGGCCTTGTGACTTCCATGCAGTCATGCAGAACTTAGACACTTATTTATTAACCTCTAATTTTTGAGCTTTGGAGCTGTTTCCTTTTAAACCGGGCTTTCCAGTTATTTGAACGGATCTCATTATTTGCTCGAATATAAAGTTGTGAGCTTCATTTGTCTTCTCTCCTAATCAGCTTCCTTTCTTTTGTTTGACGCGTGGCCTATAGATACTTTTTTCTTGATGTTTTGCTACTTATATACTTTGATATTAATATTTCGACTCAACACTTGCGCAATGATCTCTTCATTATTTGATGATGTATTTCAAAGGTTTTCGGGCAGTATTTGTTCTACAAGGACGTGGCAAGTTGGCAAATTCCACCGGATCAAGTAGCAATAGATATTGCTCAGTGACACAGGCAGACATATTGCTAGTATGTGACCGCAGCTACGTTACTCTACAACTTTTGATTAAATGATGCTAATCACTTTTGATGTTTATTGAATTATTAACGTGTTTAGTAAATCTTAATAGCAATTATGAGGTCACCATACTTTTTTATAATCATAAACCTCCCATTAGTTTTGTATTTTCTGCATTTATTGTGATGAAATAAATCATCTAATTTTCACATGTAAATTTGACCCAGTATGTTTTTGTACATTAGGAAAGATACAAAATGTTTCAGGTTCCACTATGCAATCTTATGACTTTTAGATTTAGTCTCTTAAAATAGTTAAATATTATTCCAATCACTTTTTGAGGGTGCGGAGGAGGGGTGGGGGTATGTGAAATTGACACCTTAGTAAATTAGTGTGTTTAATTAGTTGGACGCAAAGGGGCTCTCTTGGGAGTGTAGCTATGACAAGAAACGGCGACTCTTAGGTGTGTGATTTTAAGCCGACAGCCTGGGCGATGATAGACCTACTTGAGGAAATTGTTTGGCAATTGTAATCATTGCAACCTCCCCTTTTCTCCGCGTGATTAAACCACATACTTTCTGAAAGCGAACCTAACGTGAAATGCGTTTTCGGATTTCCCAACGATTTGTCGGAAATTCTGGAAAGATTAAAAACCCGTAACGTTGATTAGAACATCGGGAGAACAATAAGGAAATATTTTCATTTCGCAAACTTCCCCACCCCCCGCCGTTTCCGTCCTGGGCCAGCGTGCTTTGAACCATATGAAACAGAATATATCAGTCTTTCTCTTTTT